>NC_091980.1:203885875-204054354 GCF_044704955.1 Pristiophorus japonicus
TCTTTACCCAAAGAGTGGTGAGAATGTGGAACTCGCTACCACAGGGAGTGGTTGAGGCAAATAGTATCGATGCATTTAAGGGGAGGCTAGACAAGCATATGAGGGAGAAGGGAATAGTAAAAAAACAAAATCTGCAAGACGAACCCGGATGATCGAAAGCTACATTACATCAGTCCATGGTCAAACAGAAACGGAAGCTAAACATGATAAACCAAAAGGGTGAAAACCCACATTAGACTTTAGAGTCTCTGCTCTAGGCTAGGTTGCCTTTATCGCAATAAAACTTACCAATTCCGCGGTTCACTACACAGCAATATCAAAGAATTGCACCTTTACCACAGGAAACAGCAGTGGGTCAAAGGCAACACCATTCTATTCTGAAGGGAGAGTGCTATTTTTATATGTATCCAAATGAACAAAAATAAAATCACAACATACAATCAACAGAAACCTTTTGCTCCAGCTATTATGATCTTTGTTAGAAAACTTAACAAATGTCTTGCAGACAGATGTGTTATTAATCTGACAACCAGTACAAGGAATCTGCAGTGTCCCTATAGGGACAGTTGTAAGCTATTATCCTGTCAGTTACTGCAGTACTGTAAACTTTCTAATCATTCTGATTTTGTTAGTATTCAAATCAAATTCTGTTACTACCTTCTACCAGAAGATCTCAGGTAGCTGATCCGAGACAGTTTCCTTCTGCTCCACAGGAATGACCTTCCCTTATTCTCTCCACCAACACACAGCGTCCCTTCCTAACCCCTGCTTCTTCTACAGTCTTTCCTACCTCCATATTCTCCTCTCCTGACCTAGGAGCCCTGTGCAGATTCCTGCCCCACCTGCCATTCCCTCTGCAGTCTCTGTCCCTGAGCTCGCACAGCTTCCCTCTCCAAGTCCACTCTGCAGCATCCTTTACAAACTCCTCTCCCCCACCCCACATCATCCCATCCCAATCTCCTGCATAGAATCATAAATCGTTGCAGCATAGGCGGCCATTCGGCTCATCGAGCCCATGCTGGTTTCTGCAAGTCCCACTACCCCGCCTTTTCCCCATAGCCTTGCAAATTTTTTCCAGACCCCTAACACCGTCCTTTTACAGACCGAAAGAATAAGGAACAATGTTTTTAAAAAAATGTTCTCGCCTTCCCCTTTATATTTCCACGTGACAATATCCTGAGCTGATGCTTTGAAAAAAAAAAGGTACTGTGTGGTGCACAGGAGCAATAAATAATAAATACCACCTTGAATTTCAGTCTCTTACTTAAGAGAAAGTATCTGACCTTCACACAGCAAGCATATCCTATCGAAGCACAACAGAGAGCGGAAATTCAGCGTGCAGATAAAAATCACAAGTAACCAGCTGCATCTGAAACATTTTGTACAACACAGGAATCCCTATCCAGGGGAAGGACTATTAGACATTAGACACCAGAAGGGGGAACAGACCACACGTTCAGTTCAACCAACTGCAATGTGTTAGAATTAGGGATACCTAAAAAATATATGGTTATGCGAATGAAACCGTGACATGAATTATACTGTGCTTAAATGATTCTATGTTTCTGCTTGAGACAAGTAAGGGGTTAATGTATTAGTGCGTCTTACTGGAACTGTGTGAGTTTCAATTTCCCAGGAAAACTTGCATTAGAATTTGAGACAGTGTTTTTAATTAGAGGATGCATAAGAGCCTACATAGGGGCCGATGGCATGATATGGCCTTGCCAGGCTGAGCTGTCTGTTGTCTGCAAGTTTAGGATTTTGGCCAATGAAGACCCAATCTATGTTTCTTGCATTATTACTAATAACCATATTATAACGCTAATGGAGATTTGGAGATTGTTTAACAGAACTGCTTGCAAATATAATTAAAAATTAATTATACACCACCTTGGGTACTGTTGAGGGGGATGACTCATCAGGGGAGGGCAGCAGCAGCCAAGTTCATGGCACCGTGGGTGGCTCTGCTGCACAGGAGGGCAGGAAAAAGAGTGGGAGAGCTATAGTGATAGGGGATTCAATTGTAAGGGGAATAGATAGACAGTTCTGCGGCTGCAACCGAGACTCCAGGATGGTATGTTGCCTCCCTGGTGCAAGGGTCAAGGATGTCTCGGAGCGGGTGCAGGGCATTCTGAAAAGGGAGGGTGAACAACCAGTTGTCGTGGTGCATATAGGTAAAAAACGAGATGAGGTCCTACGAGACAAATTTAGGGAGCTAGGAGCTAAATTAAAAAGTAGGACCTCAAAAGTAGTAATCTCAGGATTGCTACCAGTGCCACGTGCTAGTCAGAGTAGGAATCGCAGGATAGCTCAGATGAATACGTGGCTTGAGGAGTGGTGCAGAAGGGAGGAATTCAAATCCTGGGACATTGGAACCAGTTCTGGGGGAGGTGGGACCGGTACAAACCGGACGGTCTGCACCTGGGCAGGACCGGAACCAATGTCCTAGGGGCAGTGTTTGCTAGTGCTGTTGGGGAGGAGTTAAACTAATATGGCAGGGGGATGGGAACCAATGCAGGGAGACAGAGGGAAGTAGAATGGGGGCAGAAGCAAAAGATAGAAAGAAGAAAAGTAAAAGTGGAGGGCAGAGAAACCTAAGACAAAAAGCAAAAAGGGCCACATTACAGCAAAATTCTAAAGGGGCAAAGTGTGTGAGAAAGACAAGCCTGAAGGCTCTGTGCCTCAATGTGAGGAGTATTCGGAATGAGGTGGATGAATTAACTGCGCAGATAGCAGTTAACGGTTATGATGTAATTGGCATCACGGAGACATGGGTCCAGGGTGACCAAGGCTGCAAACTCAACATCCAGGGGTATTCAAAATTTAGGAAGGATAGACAGAAAGGAAAAGGAGGCGGGGTGGCATTGCTGGTTAAAGAGAAAATTAATTCAATAGTAAGAAAGGACAGTGGCTTGGATGATGTGGAATTGGTATGGATTGAACTAGGAATACCAAAGGGCAGAAAACGCTAGTGGGAGTTGTGTATAGACCACCAAACAGTAGTAGTAAGGTTGAGGACAGCATCAAACAAGAAATTAAGGATGCGTGCAATAAAGGTACAGCAGTTAGCATGGGTGACTTTAATCTACATATTGATTGGGCTAACCAAACTGGTAGCAATGCGGTGGAGGAGGATTTCCTAGAGTGTATTAGGGATGGTTTTCTAGACCAAAATGTTGAGGAACCAACTAGAGGGCTGGCCATCTTAGACTGGGTGATGTGTAATGAGAAAAGACTAATTAGCAATCTTGTTGTGCGAGGCCCCTTGGGGAAGAGTGACCATAACATGGTAGAATTCTTTATTAAGATGGAGAGTGACACAGTTAATTCAGAAACTAGGGTCCTGAACTGAAGGAAAGGTAACTTCAATGGTTTGAGGCGTGAATTGGCTAGAATAGACTGGCAAATGATACTTAAAGGGTTGACGGTGGATAGGCAATGACAAACATTTAAAGATCACATGGATGAACTTCAGCAATTGTACATCCCTGTCTGGAGTAAAAATAAAACGGGGAAGGTGGCTCACCCGTGGCTCACAAAGGAAATTAAGGATCGTGTTAAATCCAAGGAAAAGGCATATAAATTGGCAGAAAAAGCAGCAAACCTGAGGACTGGGAGAAATTTAGAATTCAGCAGAGGAGGACAAAGGGTTTAATTAAGAGGGGGAAAAATAGAGTACGAGAAGAAGCTTGCTGGGAACATAAAAACTGACTGCAAAAGCTTCTATAGATATGTGAAGAGAAAAAGATTTGTGAAGACAAATGTAGGTCCCTTGCAGTCGGATTCAGGTGAATTTATAATGGGGAACAAAGAAATGACAGACCAATTGAACAAATACTTTGGTTCTGTCTTCACGAAGGAAGACACAAATAACCTTCCGGAAGTACTAGGGGACCGAGGGTCTAGTGAGAAGGAGGAACTGAAGGATATCCTTATTATGCGGGAAATTGTGTTAGGGAAATTGATGGGATTGAAGGCCGATCAATCCCCGGGGCCTGATAGTCTGCATCCCAGAGTACTTAAGGAAGTGGCCCCAGAAATAGTGGATGCATTGGTGATCATTTTCCAACAGTCTATCAACTCTGGATCAGTTGCTATGGACTGGAGGGTAGCTAATGTAACACCACTTTTTAAAAAGGGAGGGAGAAAGCGGGTAATTATAGACCAGTTAGTCTGACATCAGTAGTGGGGAAAACGTTGGAATCAATTAAGGATGAAATAGCAGCGCATTTGGAAAGCAGTGACAGGATCGGTCCAAGTCAGCATGGATTTATGAGGGAGAAATCATGCTTGACAAATCTTCTGGAATTTTTTGAGGATGTAACTAGTAGAGTGGACAAGGGAGAATCAGTGGATGTGGTGTATTTGGACTTTCAAAAGGCTTTTGACAAGGTCCCACACAAGAGATTGGTGTGCAAAATCAAAGCACATGGTATTGTGGGTAATATACGGACGTGGATAGAGAACTGGTTGGCAGACAGGAAGCAGAGAGTCGGGATAAATGGGTCCTTTTCAGAATGGCAGGCAGTGACTAGTGGGGTGCCGCAGGGCTCAGTGCTAGGACCCCAGCTCTTTACAATATACATCAATGATTTAGATGAAGGAATTGAGTGTAATATCTTCAAGTTTGCAGATGACAGTAAACTGGGTGGCGGTGTGAGCTGTGAGGGGGACGCAAAGAGGCTGCAGGATGACTTGGACAGGTTAGGTTAGTGGGCAAATGCATGGCAGATGCAGTATAATGTGGATAAATGTGAAGTTATCCATTTTGGGGGCAAAAACACGAAGGCAGAATATTATCTGAATGGCGGCAGATTAGGAAAAGGGGAGGTGCAACGAGACCTGGGTGTCATGGTTCATCAGTCATTGAAAGTTGGCATGCAGGTACAGCAGGCGGTAAAGGCGACAAATGGCATGCTGCCCTTCATAGCTAGGGGATTTGAATATAGGAGCAGGGAGGTCTTACTGCAGTTGTACAGGGCCTTGGTGAGGCCTCACCTGGAATATTGTGTTCAGTTTTGGTCTCCTAACCTGAGCAAGGACATTCTTGCTATTGAGGGAGTGCAGCGAAGGTTCACCAGACTGATTCCCGGGATGGCTGGACTAACATATGAGGAGAGATTGGATCAACTGGGTCTTTATACATTGGAGTTTAGAAGGATGAGAGGGGATCTTATGGAAACGTATAAGATTCTGACGGGATGGGACAGGTTAGATGCGGGTAGAATGTTGCCGATGTTGGGGAAGTCCAGAACCAGGGGACACAGTCTTAGGATAAGGTGTAGGCCATTTAGGACTGAGATGAGGAGAAATTTCTTCACTCAGAGAGTTGTTAATCTGTGGAATTCCCTGCTGCAGAGAGTTGTTGATGCCAGTTCATTAGATATATTCAAGAGGGAGTTAGATATGGCTCTTACGGCTAAGGGGATCAACGAGTATGGAGAGAAAGCAGGAAAGGGGTACTGAGGGAATGATCAGCCATGATCTTATTGAATGGTGGTACAGGCTTGAAGGGCCGAATAGCCTACTCCTGCATGTATTTTCTATGTTTCTAGTATAAAGGACCAAGAATAGAAGGAATTTGTGGGAGTTGGGGTATCATCTCAGGATGGAACAGTCTGTTAGATTAAGGGGACAGTTCTAGCCTGGGGCCTCTGATTTAGTGGCCCAAGGTTATGCCTGAGACGTGCACCGGCTAGACCAGAGAGGGCAAGACAGGATGAGATAAGAGATTATAGCTTTAGGGGAGAGGGCCGGGTGAGACAAGATGGTCCAGATAACTTTTAAACGTATAAAGAAGAAAAGATGTGTAATGGTTGAAGACCCTTCCTTGAGGGAGGATCTTCATCGGCAAGTTTAAACAAAAGAACTCGACATCCCATTGGGCACCGTGTTTTAAAGGGAGCTTCTATAGGTTAAATGGTCTTGTCTATTATTCTAGCTCAGGCACACCCCTAGAAATCAAATCAAAAGAGCTAAAGAAACCTGAGGCAGACCATAGAGCGAGGAAATCCCAAGAATGGATCAGGTGGTTGAACACTCTTCCGAGAGTGGAGATAAGCTCACCCTAGTCTAACACGCTTGGGTAGTTCAAGAGAGAGAGAGACAGAAAAACAGACGAGATAAGAGGGAGAATGAATAAGAAGCCGTCTGTCCGATCAGATCTGGTACCAACTACTTGTCACGGTTGTGAATTTTTGCTGTGTAATTAGTATGCTATATACCAAACTAAACTTCGATTAAACACAATATACCCACCATATTGATTTGCACTCACATCTGATTATTTGAAAGACTAGAGATAAGAAAATCTCAACAAGTGGTTTCTTATGTAGGGTGATTCTTAACGAGTCTGCAAGCGACCAACTGTTCAAAAGATGATTCCAAATCAATGGTGCCAAAGTCAATGAGATCTATGTTGAGGCCATTTGAGTTTATCGGATTTTCTATCTTCTTACTAGACAGTTGCTGCTGTGTGTGTTTCAGGTTTCAAGCCATTATAGCATCTTGCACCAATTACAAGATGCTGTACCAACTACAAGATGCACTGCAGCAACTTGCCAAGGCTGCTTTGACAGCACCTCCAAAACCCGCGACCTCTACCACCTAGAAGGATAAGGGCAGCAGGTGCATGGGAACACCTCCATTGCAAGTTCTCCTCTAAGTCAAACACCATCCTAACGTGGAAATATAGCACTTTCATCGCTGGGTGAAAATCCTGCAACTCCCTCCCTAATAGCAATGTGGGAGTACCTTCACCTCATGGACTGCAGCAGTTCAAGGCAGTGGCTCACCACCACCTTCTCAAGAGTCATTAGGGATGGGCAATAAATACTGGCTTCGCCAGTGATGTCCACATCCCATGAATTAATTTTTTTTAAAGTTTTTAAGAACATGCAACTAAACATGGCATGTAATGATGATATTAATTATTCAAAAGTCAATAATTATGCATTGATACTATCAAGTTTTGAAAAATATAGCAGCATACTGGGCAGCTTACACAGCACATTGTCATATCAATGTGACACACCATGTATAGTACAATTGCTTTCTGGCTGTGATTCTTAACTGAAATTGTGGCCCCATCCATACTCTCAAAAGGGAGAGGATTCCACAGCAGTAGGGACACGTGAGGCACACAATGCATTATCCAGGGATCAACTCAGGACTGACACTGACAAGACACTTGGGAGCTAGCTGATTTGGCAGAGAATGATGGGTGGCAAGGGGGAGAAGATCTAAAGAGATGAAAAATAAATGCAGAATTATAAATAAGGGGAAAGGTTAGCTCTTTCAGTTCAGACTAGTGCAGCTTTGGACTATCCCAGAAAATAAGTATGATGGGAAGTAAAAATCCCCAGAGAGAGGAACTCCATCACAAACCTGAATGATGCACATACCACAGGCCTTATTCACAGCATCAAGAAATGTTCTCATGTACTAGAGTACATGTCAAAGTTAGAGACATAAGCTTACAAATTCTGAAAACCCTGCTCTATTGCTTAAAGTGCAACAGGGCAGGACTTCCGCCTGCTCATCTGTTCTTGCCATGCCTCTTTCCCTAATCTTTGCCCCTGATCCTCCATTAACAGCACTACTGGGGCACTGGCCACAGGGGGCCTTGGGTCGGTCCAGCCCAACTCACTGGACTTGCTTGCTGTTTCTTTGCCATTAGTGGAGTGGCAGAAGAACAACCTCTCAAAAGACTGACTGCTGTTGGGTCACACGATTTGTTGATGACATCTCTATCAGAAGAGAGTTGACAAATGTTGCTAACTTTAGAAAAAATGTCAACTATATTAAGAGTGAACTAATTCATAAGAACACAAGAAATAGGAGCAGGATTGGGCTATTCAGCACCTCAAGTCTGTTCCTCCATTCAATAAGATCATGGCTGATCTTCTACCTCAACATTTTCCTGCACTATCCCCATATCCCTTGATTCCCTTAATATTCAAAAAACTATCGATCTCTGTCTTGAATATACTCAATAACTGAGCCTCCATAGCCCTCTGGGGTAGAGAATTCCAAAGATTCACTACCCTTTGAGTGAAGAAATTTCTCCTCCTCTCAATCCTAAATGGCCGACCCCTTATTCTGAGACTATGACCCCTGGTTCTACACTCCCCCACCAGAGGAAACATCCTCCCTGCATCTGCCCGATCAAGCCCTGTCAGATATTTTGTATGTTTCAATGACATCATTTTATTTGTTAGGTAAAGAAATCATGCTAACTGAGCCATATAGACTGAAAGGTCCCAGGTATGATTATTGGGTTGTGTTAAGTTAACTGCATCTCAGCCATGGAGGATATAGGGGTGCTACACAGCATTCCTGGCCAGAGAGAGGAAAATCAGCTATGGATCCATCTTCTGATCACCACTGACTTAGCAGTTTCTGTTTAAGATGCTGACGGATGGCTGTCAGGTGGTGACAGGGTTGGGATTAGCTGTGTAGCATCCTGATACTATCTAGGCTCACACATGAATATTGGTCACATAGGCACTTTATCAATTGGCTGCAACAATCGGTCTCTATATTTTTGTTGCAAGTTCCAATGTGAAATTGATTTGGACAGTTAATCTGGTTCCTAGAAGGCACAGGCCTACAGCACAAAATGGATCCTAATTGGCAATGTCACTCAGGTGTGGCCTGAAGACAATGGGAAATGGAAAAAGTGCTATGCTGGTACAGTAGGGGATGCTCTTCTGAGTTGGGGGTTGAAGCACATAATTGTGGCAGAGTAGAGGGAGCTTTACTCTGCAGCTGGCTGTGTTGTGCCTGACCTGGGATTGCTTGATGCTGACACTAGGGTCGAAATTTTCCCAGCCTGCGAGTGCGGGATTGGAGGTGGGCTCACTGTCAAAATGGCCGTGATTGACAGCAGGTCGGGATCCTGCTCTGAACCCTCCTACCTTGTCAGTTTTCTCAAGTGCCGGGTCTGCCTGCTGATCGCAGACCTGACACCAAGCGGCGGGCCAGCCAATTAAGATTATCAGGCACTTAACATTTTACCAAGCTTTTAACGAGTTTGCCGTCCCTCGGGTTTCACGCCAGGTAAGTGTGTCGGGTTCTCAGTGACTCTCCGTTGCTTTGACAAGTTGACAGCTGCAGAAGTGGTATAAAAATACCATTTCACAGCTGTTCACTTTCCAATTTCAGAAGCTGAAGCCTTCAGGATTTGGAAGAAACTTTTGAGCTGTCTGCAGTTTGGAAGTGTTTGCAGTGAACTCTCTATCCACTGTCACCTCCTTGAAGCAACCTCTCCCACCAGTGACAGACTGCTTCTGTCATCTCAACTTCAGCTGCCACATGATGCATCAGAAAAAATCTCACCTTGGTCCTCAGAATCCCATGATCAGCTCCAACACCAACAACCTTCTCTGCAATCACCTAATGCTACACGGGGAACAGCACCTGACCACACTGCTGCCTGGACACCAGAGATGGTCTCAGCATGGCTACATTTACTTCACTTGATTCTGTACACCCTGTCTGCCACATGATGCGCTAGGATGGCACCACCCCACACCAACACCATAAAGCATCCGTGCAATGACCAAGCCAATTCTTTCACACTCATCACCATTGGTGGGGGGGGAGGTACCCTTATGTCTAACCATTCACTACAACTCACTAAGCCACTTCCAAAGATGCACACAAATCTGTCCAAGAACACAAAGTGTTGAAAATAAAGATTTCAATGTTCGACAACACTTTGGCAGAAACTCTACATGAACATTGGCTAAAGCACTCAAGTGCCTACATTTGTGTTTTGTTAGTTGGTATGCTTGCACTAGGATGAAGGCGAGTGCGAGGGGTCGCTAGTGAGATGGGGATGTGCTAATGTAGATTGAGAGGGATGGATGGAGGTGCATGATAAGTTGGTGTAAGGATGTGCAGGAGTAGGGCAGGGAAGGCAAAGTGATGGGGATGTGATGAATGGCACAGCAGGATGAGGCTGAGTGTGGCTTTGCAGTAACATTTCATGATCTACTGTGGTAATTGAAAGGTTTGCGCCACTGCAGCCAGTTCTTCCTGACGACATCCCTGCTTGTGCCCTCCTGTACAATGTGCAACTAGGCTGCATTGGTGTCCTGGGGCGGTCTCTTCTGCCCATTGGATGGGAAGAAAAACTCCCGGTGTGGTGTGACTCCCTCCATAAGCATCTGGAGGGAGTTGTGGGAGAGCCTGGGTGAAGCCGTGCACCTTTGTGCAGTGCTCGTTAGTGTTTGCAGCACCTCACGCAGAACAACTGTCACAAAAAAGTTGGCCATGGTCCCTTTAAGGAAACCGGCTGATGACGCGTCATCAAATGACATCATCAGACCCGCTTCCTGTTAATTGTCCGGGAACTTCACAGGGTGGGATGAACAAGCCCCATCAACGGAAGATTGTTGAGAGAGGGCGGGCTGGAGCCGGGAGCGCCTTCCCCACACACCACCAATGCTGGCCGTCCCAGACTCGCCACCATTGGCGAAACCGCGGCCTGGGTGCCTGAAATGGAAAGTATTCCATTCCACAGCATTGACACCATTCACCTTGATAAATAGTAGAAAAAAAACAAGCGCATGTAGAAGAGGTCAAAAAATTAAATTACAATTGATGGTAATTATAGTTGAACTTCATTAATAAGAAGTCACAGGGGTCAGCTAAATGACTTTTGTTATCAATGGTTCCTTTTATCAAGCCTTTTATTCAGCCTGTCTGGCTTTTATTATTTTTAAAAAGGTTTATTTCAGCAGATGTGCTGTGTTTTGTCTTATAAAACTTTTCAACAATAGTTAAACAGCATCTCTTGGCCAAAGGCCAATTTCAGCCCAATGTATCCTGATGGTAGTGGTTTGTTTTGAAGTGATCTGCAGCATCACATCAGTGTTTAGTGCACACAGAATAAAGGTTTGCCAAACATGGCCCCTTTAAAATACAGGACTCTCTCAGGCCAAAGGTATTCCAATTCAATTAATTTGGCTCCAACTCCTCTGGGTTCTTTATTGCCAAAACAACACTTCAAAATTAACTCAAAAGTGTAACAGATGTATCCTGAAAAACTGATGGGGTAGCTTTTAATGGAAAGTAACCAAACATAACGCCTGTTTTCTGGAGTATTGCCAGAGTTACGCCGGGTTTTTAGGTCCAGAAATGTGCCAGAAAAACAAGTCCAAACTTTCCCCGATCTTTATACTGCAATCCGGAGCCGCGCAGCATGGCCAGTCGCCTCGGGGAGTGGAGCCTTCTATCTGCACCGAAAAACACAGCCGGGCTTCTGCGCATGCGCGGGAAAAAAACGCAAGTTTTTGACATCGCTGCAATGGACGTGCATGCACAGTGCAGTACAGCTCCGAGTTGGCAATCGAGAGGCCTCTAGACTGGGACCAGGATCTCAAGCAGCCGCAGCTAGGAGAAGCAATAGAATAGGAGAAAGAAAGACACATTTAGATATCCAGGTAAGCATAGAGTTAGGAAAGAATGGGATGGTTTATGGTCACTTTTAAGTTGCTTGTAATAAAGGAGAATGTTGACTTATTTTGTCTTCAGTTATTCATAGAAATTATGGTCATACAGAAAACTGTGGACTTATGTCATGCTCGGGTATTCATTCATGTTATATGTAGGTTTGGATGACCATGTAGGGCCAAAGAATTCCAATGTGATGTGATGATATAGGATGGATATTGGATTAAAGGACATAATTTTTGTTAAGGTGGGGTTAAATGATGACAAAGGGAGATTGTTGAACAGTTGCAAACGCTTTATTGATAATTTGAGTTTGGATTTGTACTTCTGCCATCACTGAGGAGTTATCTGAGTAATAGTCCTCCTGATACTCCATGTTATTTTACCTCCAAAACAGCTATGGCACTTCCAGAAGCATCTCCATGCCTAGGTCTTTCTGGATAAAACAGTTGCTCCCTCCCCCGCCGACCTGTTCCTGTCTCCGAGTGAGTGCTTTCCAGGTCTGCTCCACTTCCCGCCCCTAGCCCAAGCCGAAGGGCTTGCCGGTAAGTGCACTCCCTCCCCCGCCGATCCCCGAGTGAGTGCTGGTCCCAGTGTGAATGCCGGTCAGTGCGCTCCCTCCTCCGCCAACCCTCTCCAGTCTAGAGTGCGTACCGGTCCCAGTCCCCTCCGCTCCCCTCCCCTAGCCCAGGCCGAATGGCCTCCGATTTACTTACCTGTGCCGATTTCTTTAACTTTCCGCAAGGGTTTTCTCGAGAGGCCACATACGCTGGCCTAAGCAGAAATGGAATAACTATCAGCTGGCCAAAGTTCACTAAACGGCCACAATTGGCGTAGGTAGCTGGTTACGCCCCCTTTGGATGAAAAAAAAATTACCTAAAAAAAACGTAATTAAATGAGTAATTTGCTGGTGCAAATTGATTGGGGAAACTGCGGATTTTTAAGTTAGGCCAGAAAAAGCAGCATGCTCAAAAAAAACGGCGCAAATCACTGGGGAAAATTGAGCCCCTTGTATTACTGCAGGTACCCAATGCAGACTTTAAATATCACTAACACGACACAATCAGATTTGCAATTGTAGATTTGAAACTAATTCCCCATTAAGCGCATACAGCCACATGAAAAATCTATCATATGCATTTCAATTAAGGACATTTACTTATTCATTTAGGGGTAAGGTGGCATAGTGGTTATGTTGCTGGACTAGTAATCCAGAGACACGAGTTAAAATCCCACCATGGCAGCTTTGGGAATTTAAATTCAGTTAATTAATTAAATCTGGAATAAAAAGCTAGTATCAGTAATGTTGACCATGTAATTATCGGATTGTCGTAAAAACCCATCTGGTTCACTAATGTCCTTTAGGGAAGGAAATCTGCCACCTTTACCTGGTTTGGCTCCAGACCCACAGCAATGTGGTTGACTCTTAACTGCCCTCTGAAATGGCCTAGCAAGCCACTCCGATGTATCAAACCACCACAACAAAGTCACTGTGGGAGTACCTTCACCACAAGGACTGCAGCGGTTCAAGGCAGTGACTGACCACCACCTTCTGAAGGGCAATTAAGGAATAAATGCCAGCCTTGACAGTGATGCCCACTTCTCGTGAACGAATAAATTTTTTTAAACTTTTAATTCGACCTTAAAACAAGGAGGATTTTGCTATTTTTTATCAAAACATTTCTCCTGTGGAACCCTCCCTACATCAATTTCTCTCAACACTTTGATAATTATTTCACAGCAGCAAAACTAACTTACGTGGTTATGTTGTTGAGAAATTTTCAAGGGCGATGTGCAATTAATATAATTTAATTTTATGGGAATATAAATGTATTCTGGAGCAAAAAAAAGATTCATAGTAAGTACCTGTCAAACTGAATTAAATCATGCCATAACTCACAATGACGCCATCATCTTTTTCAAAAGCACGGAGTTAAAGGAAGAAATTCAAATTATTCATTGTTTACATTCTGCCTATTAATTTTTTTTGAAACTGACCGCAAGGCAAACAAAAACTCTGAAATAGCAAGAGAAGCTTCACTTTGGTAAGCCAGTTCTGGGCTATCAGCCTGGGACTCGTATCGCCTAACTGCTTGCAGTGAGGCTCATTTGGCAGGTTCCCGCAACAGATCAGAAATCTTTAAGCTAGCACGCTAAATAGCAAGCTCCTGCCTGATGGTGAAGCGGATTACCAACAGTTGCGATTTCCCCAAATCTGTAATGTTTCTAACCTCATCTGAACAATAAACGTGGCTTCAGTTCCAAAAACATGATGTGCAGCAAAACATGGCAATGACTCACATTTCAGTGCAGGACCCATTTCGTGGCGGAAGCCTGAATTGTGCATACTGCACATTGTATCTCACTCATTAAAGTGACAAAATGAAAAATGGTCACATGCATTGAATGCATACAGCATCAGAATATAGCTTCTCTTAGCTTATAGTATGCAAGTTGATTTATTGCCAAATTAAATCATGCACTTAACATGAATACAAATTCTGACCTTCGGTGCCCCAAATAAAGATGCCAAATAGCTGCTATATTTTTTTTTTAAATTCATTCTCGAGATATGGGCATCATTGGCAAGACCAGCCTTTATTTCCCATCCCTAGCTGTCCTTGAGAAGGTGCTTCTTCAACTGCTGCAGTCCGTGTGGTGAAGATGCTCCCACAATGCTGTTCAGTAGGGAGTTGCAGGATTTTGACCTAGCTGCTTGTGTATATTTCAATGCCAACTGCTCAACATACACAGTGTAAACAAAGTAAGGTGAATACTTCCAGCTGTCCTCCCCCCCCACCCCCACTCCCCTCCCAGAAGATCCAATTTCTACAAGAAACTAATATGGAGCTGAATTTACGGTTGGAGACTGTGAATGTCTCTGACCTGCAAAAATTCTACATACTTACATGGTCATCCGAGAGGTTCAGCGACTTGCGCTCCTGGGCATCTGCGCGAAGGCCTGCGTAGAGGCTCACGTATCCCAGGAGCGCATGCGGTTCGCAAGCACACCTGGTATCGCTTGGGCTTGCCCAACCAAAGAAGGGAACCCCCATTCATGATATGGGGATCCTGTATGTATGGTAGTCCCAAAAGTATGAATGGGGATCACATAAAAAATACCTCTACATGGCAAATAAATACATTTTTAAAAATTACATATTTAAAGTGAATTAAAATGGCATTTAATTAAATATATAAAACAAAAATTGAATTTTTTGAAAAATAAATGTATATGTTTTAACAGGGCTAAAAATAAACTTACCTAATTGCACAAGGTTTTTAATGTATAAATGAATGAAAACATTTTATGTTTATGTTTTTTTTTAAACTCTTACTTTGGTAACTTTTACTAGATGTACGAATTTCATGGGCATTCGCTGGGCAAATGGCCCAACTCTGCCTGTGGAGGCCCATTTCTTTTGGATTTGTACGATCTGTCAAGATCGCAAGTTCTGGGTTTTAGCGCATATACGACGCATGCCAAAACTCGGAACTTACGCAGCCCCTACTGGCACGTATGCACCTCGTACGTGCCGCAAATTCAGCCCCTATATCTTTGTCTAGAATCTGAGAATGGTATGATTTGTAAAAATAGCACATCATTCTGCCATTGGGCATGTGCTAGTGCATGTTTACATAGTGTGTAGTCCATATAGTAATGTCTAAATGGGTCTTGTGGCGCTATAATGTCATGATTTACTACAAAGCACATCATTAGGAAGTCTCATGAAATTAATTTCATTTGCTGTGGTGGACACATCTCAAATTCATCCATGATGAAAATCTTCTCAAAAGGTCCAAGGGTGCTTTTAAAGTTGCAAACAAAATCGAAACAAATAAACATACAGGGACAATTGGAAGTATTAACCAAAACAAGGGACTGCATTCTTCCAATCACACGAATATTTCATTAAGTGGATTGATGATCTCATGTAAACTAAGTTATGAGGAAAGCCTGGATAAACATTCTAGTATCCAGAGGCATAGATTACAAAATAAAGGAGGTAACATTGATCTTCTCTGCAAGACCTTAAGTTAGGCCACAGTTGGGCTACTATATGCAGTTAGTTTTGGGTTCACCATTATAGGAAGGCTGTAAACACAATGGAAAGATGCAGTATAGATTCATCATGATACAAGGGTTGAGGAGTAATAGGTACAAATAGAGCATAGTTGCTAACCACCTGCCTTTGTGCTGCACGGTCAGCTTTCCTATCCTCAGGGACCGGGAATTTCTCTGTTTTACATGTACTTATTTTGATTCGTCTGTTTCAGTACTGGACAAATTTGATTCTGACAATTATATTGCGCTACTTATATATTCATTTAATTGTAAATATTCCCTTGGGGTGCTTTTAGGTGGTGTTTTGCTCTCATCAAATGCTGGGAACAGCGAGACTGATGCCTGCTCCATTCTGTAAAATTTACTCAGCAATGATCACTGCATCCCTGGAATATGAGATCATGCAGAACCAAGAGGCTGCACTGTGGGACTTGCAGATCCTAAAGGGCCATAACATAATTGGAAAAGATACAATGCCATGGATTCTGTGACTATAGTCGGTCAGTTTGTCCTCACTATTCATGGTATTACCATAATGTATATTTATTTGACATCAAAAGATATTTAAAGCCTGCAGTTTGCGTATTTAAAAAAAAAAGCTAATAACGTTAATTGTGAAGATTTTTCTCTCTGCTTTAATTACTCAAAACAGTCTGATATCACCAGTTTCTCTCCTCTCAAATACATTGTCCACAACTCCCCTCTCCTCCCCACAGCTGCTGACTGATTCTAACATTATCTGTTTTTGTTTCAGATTTCCAGCGACTGCAGTTTGTTGCTTTTATAGTTTATGTTGCTACAACTTTCCACATCCAGTTTTATTACTTTCAATGACATAATAAGGCCTTATATATTGTGAAAAAATCCTCAAGAGACATGCGTGACTCCACATTAACTTTTTTTTTGTAAAGAAGGTCAATGCTCAGAGACTTTAAATTAACAAATACAGCAGGAACCAGAGCAGCAATGCTGGTTTTTTTCAGGCTCGGACTGATGAAATTAAGAATCACCACAGAAAATATCATGCTTGGGGACATTCAGTGAGGCCCGTCACAAACAACACATCACTCACTAGGATTTTAGACTAACTCAAAGAGCAGCAAAGGCCCCTTGATATCCCCTTCATTCTTCAGCAGTATCTAATCATAAACTGCTGTCACAAGAGTCAACTGTTGTTCAGATGCCATATATTCTAGTATTTTGATTACATGGGCCCAGGCTTTAAGTGCTGCATTTTTTTAATCTCCTTTTTATTATACTTAAGACAGATATTGTTCTGGACCACTTCTTAATTGCTCTGCTGGGTTGTGCTTTAATTTCTAGTCAGAAATATTACACATTGTTATTCATCAGTCAGGCGCACTTATTCTGTCGAAATACTTGGCCGTTGGCTTTGTTCTGCTGTAAAAACGCAAAGGGACCATCACTTGAATCACACTGTATTTTTCATTGTTAAGTTGACTGCTAACTTCGGGTAATTGGTTTGATATATCGTCAATGCCTCCCAATTTTTTGTGTTATCCCAGTCCAGCCCGATCTAATGCTTTAAACTGGGGAGTTCACAAGTCACTGCCTATGGGACATATGGGCCCATCGAAGCCCAGTCATCTCACTCCTATTGCAATGAATTCTTATTTGAAGTTCTGATCCCAGTTCTGATGAAAGGTCATCGGCCTGAAACTTTAGCTCTGTTTCTCTCTCCACAGATGCTGCCTGACCTGCTGAGTATTTCCAGCATTTTCTGTTTTATTTCAGATTTCCAGCATCCGCAATATTTTGCTTTTGGATTTCTTAATTGTTTCTGTTTGAAGCCTGGAAGTTTGAAAATGGCTCGTCTTAGCATTGTTTCCTCATTGGCTAACAAATCCAAAAACTGAACAAGATTTTTTGTTTTTGATTTAATTGTCACAGGCATCCAAGCTTCAACATCCAAGTAGCAGAGAATTGTTTTAAATCATCGAACCTCTGGGTTATGAATCCAGCACTCTTCCTCTCACCACTCAGCTAGACTGGTGCAAGATCTGTTATCAGCAGCAAAGTGAGATATACGGCAATTAATGGAAACATGAATTTATTACTTGTATTTCCTGTTTTCTTTATTCTTGGTCTCTTCTCTCCTGTCTCCTCCCCTTCCTGTCACCCAGCAATACCACCACCTTGCATTTCTCCCTGCCCACCCCTCACCATCACCCCTTTGCCTTCCTATTTCATCATCAAAATCATCATCATAGGCAGTCCCTCAAAATCGGTGAAGACATGCTTCCATTCTAAAAGTGAGTTCTCAGGTGACTGTACATCCAATATGGGAATTACAGTCTCTGTCACAGGTGGGGCAGACAATCATTAAAGGAAGGGGTGGGTGGGGAGTCTGGTTTGCCGCAAGCTCCTTCCACTGTCTGCGCTTGATTTCTACATGCTCTTGGCGACAAGACTCGAGGTGCTCAACGCCCTCCCGGATGCTCTCCCTCCACTTAGTGTGGTCTTGGGCCAAGGATTCCCAGGTGCCGGTGGGGATGTTGCACTTAATCAAGGAGGCTTTGTGGGCGTCATTCAAACATTTCCTTTGCCCACCTGGGGCTCGCTTGCCGAGTAGAGCGCTTGCTTTGGGAGTATCGTGTCGGGCATGCGGACGATGTGGCCCACCCAACAGAGCTGGTCGAGTGTGGTCAGTGCTTCGATGCTGGGGATGTTGGCCTGAGCGAGAACACTGACATTGGTGCATCTATCCTCCTAGTGGATTTGCAGGATCTTGTGGAGACAGGAGACAGCGCTGATGGTACTTCTCCAGCGCTTTGAGGTATATGGTCCACATCTCTGAGCCTTTTAGGAGGGCGGATATCACTTCTGCCCTGTAGACCATAAACTTGGTGTCAGATTTGAGGTCCTGGTCTTCAAACATTCTCTTCCTCAGGTGACCGAAGGCTGCACTAGCACACTGGAGGCGGTGTTGACCTAGTCTGCCCTTGCTGATAGTAGGCTTCCAAGGTATGGAAAATGGTTCACGTTGTCCACGGCCGTACCATGGATTTTGATGACCGGGGAGGGGGCAGTGCTGTGTGGCGGGGTCCGATTGGTGGAGGACCTTTGTCTTATGGATGTTTAATGTACGGCCCATGCTTTCCTACGCCTCGGTGAAGATGTTGACGATGGCTTGGAGTTCAGCCTCAATGTGCGCAGACGCAAGCGTCGTCCGCGTACTGTAGTTTGGTGACAGAGGATGTAACAACCTTGGATCTAACCTGGAGGCGATGAAGGTTGAACTGGTTCCCATTGGTTCTATAGTTTAGTGCCACTCCTTGTTGAGAGTGAGATGGAGCATTGCAGCGAGGAAGATCGAGAAGAGCGATGATGCAGCCCTGCTTGACCCTGGTCCGAACGTGGATTGGGTCAGTGGTGGATCCGTTGGTCAGGATCATGGCTTGCATATCATCATGGGGCAGGCGGAGGATGGTGACAAATGTCTGGGGGCAGCCGATACGGAGGAGGACGCTCCATAGTCCCTCATGGTTGACAGTGTCAAAGGCCTTTGTGAGGTCAAAGAAGGCCATGTAACAAGGGTTGGTGCTGTTCCCTGCATTTCCCTTGCAGTTGTCGCGCGGCGAAAATAATTTCTGTTGTACCACTTAGTGGACGGAATCTGCATTGTGACTCTGGGAGGAGTTCTTCAGCCACAGGGAGAAGATGGTTGAGGAGGATTCTTGCGATGACTTTCCCAGTGGCCGACAGCAGGGAGATTTCCTCTGTATTTGCCTGCTGCTATTCCACACTTTAATTGTCTATGGATAAGCCCATAGCAGCCCTCTATGTCCCTCGCCATTTTCCAAAGGACCCATTAAAGCAGTCATCACTGCCTCCTTACGACACCCCTATCTGCCCCACCCTCTTCTCTTACCGACCTTCCCACCCAATGTACCCGCTGGGGGTTAGTATCGTCAATGTCCTTTTGTCCTGCTTGCTCCACCCATCACTGCTCACTCGGATTCTGTCAGCAGATCAACAATCATTGCATCCTCAACATTTCCCTTCATGGTAACCCCAGCTTACACTCATTATATTTCAGGACCTCATGGCCCAATAGCAAAAGCAATTTCTTGTCACAAATGTCTAAAGAATGATTGTGAGGCAGGAGAGAAGAAATCAGTGTTCAAACTTTTCCTGATGAAAGTGTTTAACTAAGAGCTTCTGGTCTACAGTGCAAACTTGCACAAAGACCAGAATAATATTTATTTATTTTTTTCAAAATGCACTCAGCTGTACAACAGCAGCTTAGACAGCCAGTGTAACATAAGAAATGAAACTTGCAAATAGAAGCACGTTTGGAAACATGGCTGGTGTTGGATTCAAATGGACTGATCTGTGATTACTTGAGTATATTGCAGGCTGAACTCAAACTCTCAGCATTCCTTCGCTTTATTTCCCCGCCCCCTTTTTGTTCTCTTTCTACTTGAATAGCTACGTTCAGTTGACTTGTATTCTATTACTTTGATTACAATCCCAAGCTACTAAAAAATTATAAGCAATTTGCTAGGAGAAAAGACAAGAGCTACAAAAATGTCTAGTGCATTCTGTTGAGGAAAAATATTCACGAGTAAATTTGATTCTTCACCTTATAAAACAGCTCTGGACAAGTTAGAAATGCTTGGAGCAAGCAACTAGTGATGTTGGTATATTAACACAGTGGACAATACTGTAGGAGAGGTAGTAAGTTTACAATTTGGGACAAGGTCAGAAAAAATTGGGGACCTTGTCACAGAAAAGAAGGGGGAGGCAAAATGTTCAGGGTGACTCACCCCAGACTGCTCTTGCACACTTAATAGCTACTTACTGAATAGATCTGGGAGCAGGTCATCTACCCACCCTCCTATTCAGAGAATGGTGCACCATATTTGAAGGGGAAGGAAGCAGCAATAACAAAAACAAGGAGGATAATAAATAGAAGCCATAGAAAAACAAAGCAAGCTTTTTTGCAATACTTTTGGGAACCGGGGCCAAGTGGTTTTGCTTTATCAAAACAATTCAGGCTAAACTGCAGGGGAGCATAAAAGCCCATTTATACTTGAAAAGTACAAAAGTACAAAGGTGGTATTTGGAATATAATCTTGAGTGAATTCATATCACAGGGGTGGAAAAGAGTATTAAGCCTGTTGACAGGAATTTCTTAACCCAGTATTCTGCAAGTGGAAATCAAACTGCAACTGCATGCTGCTTTCTATCTCCCATAAATTGCCTCAAAAATGGCGAAAAGCTGAAATAATGTCAATATTGTTTTCTTCTCCCATATGTCTGTATAAAAATATAGAGAAGACATCGATCCTCTGCTGTGATGTAAATTTTATGAAGAGAAGGTAAATGCAGATTGAAATAATTGCATTTTTACACTGCAGTGTGTATATGTACTTTGTCACAAATTGATTTAGAGGAAATGTGTATGCACAAAAGTAGATCAGTTCAGACAGCTAACCTGCTGTGCTCTGCAGTATAAATAAGGGAGCATTTTGCTTAAGGGAAGAGTAGTCAGTTCAGGGACAGACATTAAAAAAAGGGAGCAATGTGGTGATGCATGGCACCTAGATTTATTGCTCAAAACTGAAGCGCTAGTTAAAGTACAAAGATGTAGGATTAGGTAAACTGTTTTGTGATTTCGAACATGCCTTTAAGAGACTTTTAAAATTCAAAAGCATTTATTATTGTGAATAGTAAACTGCTCCTCTTGCTCACGGAATACTTTATTTGATACAAGATTTTCTGCACTCGGTGGCAGTCATCCCATAATTAAACTAAACATTCTCAAGATCAAGATCCCCTGGTGCTCTTCTGCTTTTGCACAACATTCCTCTGAACATTCATCTTATTAACTTCACTCGAGCCATGCCCTCTCTCCACTTTAAAAAAACCTCACTTTCCAGTGAAATGAAAATTTAGCTTCCTTGGCCTGTTTTCATAACTTATTGATCTACAACCTGGGATCATCCTTCTCAGGCTCCTTTCCAATGTGCCTGGATCTTTACTTTCGTACAGCAATCAGAACTGGACTCGACACTTCATGTGTGGTCTCAATATGAAACAATTTCAGCTTTTCACATGCAACAAGGCTGTGTTAGAATTCCTGAATGAAAGGGAAGATGCTTGAATAGGTTTCCACAAAAGCAAATCAGAGCTTAATGAAGCACCACATTGGGAGTTGGGAAGACTGAAGTGAATGCCACTGCATGATTTGTTCTAGTAATGCTGTTGTTACAAATGAAGGAAATCCCCTGGAGGACATGGTTTCAGCACCAATAGCAATTAGACAGCTGCAGTTCACAACAACCAAACCAGGGAGTTCACTAAATTACTAGTAATTACCAAATTACAGGCAGCATCAATCTGCATTAATAATGTAAAAATGTATTATTTCTACAACAAACCCTCATGCACATTCACATCAATGTCAACATAAAAGAAACCTGACATAGGTAATGGGATTGATGATATGTAAAGCTTACTTTATCAAAACTAGAACAGAATGGGCATTCAGGGTGATTTAAGATATAAATACAATCAAGAGAGTCAACAGTGCTCATAGATCCAATCACCAAATTCATTGAGAGATAGTTTAAATAAGCCCCCTAGCATGCAAAAACAATCTTTAGTATTGTCATTCAATGGTGACAGACAAGTAAAAGTAATGTAAAAGATTGCACGGCAGAGACAAAAGATCCAACTTTGCAAATACTAATGACGCAAAAGAAGATCACAAAGCTGGAAGGCTGGGCTGAAGAGTGGTAAAGTTGAGTTATTTAATGTTAATGCTGGGCAGAAATTATTTTGGTTTTCTGTGGCAAATTCTGCTCTTCAACAGGTGCTCAACAAGGTGGGAACATCAGTGCTGGGAATTAGCTATTATTTCTATTTGTATTTGTTAATAACCACAGATATTTAAAGATCGGATATAGCAATACTCAGGTGCAGAGCAGAAGTCTCCATTACTGACCAAACAGTCTCGATCACTGCCCCCAAAAATCCACCCGCTAACTGCATCAGAGTAACACCTGGTCAATTCAGAGAGCTGTTTATTACCAATATAAAACACCTGTCAAAATGACAAAAGGTCAATGCATACAATCCGATACTCTGCAAAAGTGAATTGAAACAATGAATATTAATTTAAAGAAGAACAAAATCCAAAAGGGACTGATGGGTCAAAGGCAAAGGCACAGTGATAACTCAGAAAATAATTGTAAAACTAATGAAACTGAAACGAGTCATTTTTCTCTTCTCAATCAGGGAGATGCAAGTCTGGATGCTTAAAGTTCAAAAGTTTCATGAATGAATGAATTTGAGGTTTCTCACCTTGTGTGCAGTTTCTGCAAATTGCTGGGAGGTGTTCATCATCTCTGCAGTTCGATCTTCGGCTCGGCTTAACCTCTCACCACGCTCATTCAAGGCTTGGCTGGCTTTCTGAACCGCACTCGTAACACTGTCTGCAGCTGAATGCAAGATACTGTTCCCTGGCAGAGAAGAGGATTTAAAAAATAAATTAGCTTTCTTTTTTTGTTAAACAATGAGTAGCCGTTACCTTTAATTCATCATTTACTGTAACAAAGCTACAAGTGGAACTTGGGAGAACGCAGACCATACAACAAATGCAGCTTTTTCAGCCAGTGAGAAAATCCTAACTAAAGGGTATTAAAGTAGGAAATGGGAAAAGTAAGTTAATACAACTTACTTTTTAAGCTTTAAAATGAATCATGAAACCATAGAATGGACAGCAGGCCAGGTACATCCAATCATTACAATCATCCCCTGCTACATGTAGATAAGTGATGGAAATAAAACAACAGGTTGCATTTATATAAACGTTAGAAATGTTCCAAAGCACATCCGATAGTAATATGGAAACAAAAAAAAGTGTTGAGACGGGAAAAACAATTTGCACCAAAACACAAGAGTCACAAGGATGGGAGAGAACGGTATAGTTTTAATTTCAAATGTTGAGTTTTAGCTCTGATCCAGACTATCCATATTGCCACAACAAGCTGGACCTGAATGCCTTCATTCTACAATACTTGGTTGGTAATATTGTCTAGTACTGACCCATACCATTCATTATTCAGGTTTGATCTCTGGTCTCCACAGAATTTGCTCAGGTCATCCACGATTGGCAGTGGAGGTGTTACAAATATATCCTGTGCCGACTGGTTAGGTAATTGGGGTGAATGGGGATGAACACACCTAGTATTCCTGCTAATTTCCATCCGACCATTCTTGCTGGAACATGCATGTGCGGGAATGACCAGCAAAAACAGGTCATTCCCGCACATGCTGTGGTCTGCTCTGTTCTCCTGCAGTCTGCTACCGTCATTCTAGGCTGACACATGAACAGCTACTTGAGCGCAGTATGAAAGGGGTGCTGCTGCTCGGAACTATATTCCAGTGAAAGACGCTGTCTTTAGGACAGGAGAAAAGAAAAAGGATCATTTTTTTTTAAAAGTCTGATGCCCTACGTTAAATTTGTTGGGCATGCTGAGATTTTGCTATGTAAGCTCCACAGGTAATTTTGTATGTGTGGTGGTCGAACCTCGACCATAGACAACATGTCTACGTGTGGGCCTGTACTGACTTTTTCTTGCGATGGCTGCAGAATAATTGCAGGAAGAATGTTGGGCTTGGTTTATAACCAACAGTACATATTCCAGCTCCATGGTTCATTGCCTTTGGAAAGGGATTTACAAACATTGGAATCGTTTCAAGTTTCAGGAAAGAAGAGGACATAGAAACATACAAAATAGGTGCAGGAGTAGGCCATTCGGCCCTTCTAGCCTGCACCGCCATTCAATGAGTTCATGGCTGAACATGCAACTTCAGTACCCCATTCCTGCTTTCTCGCCATACCCCTTGATTCCCCTAGTAGTAAGGACTTCATCGAACTCCTTTTTGAATATATTTAGTGAATTGGCCTCAACAACTTTCTGTGGTAGAGAATTCCACAGATTTACCACTCTCTGGGTGAAGAAGTTTCTCCTCATCTCGGTCCTAAATGGCTTACCCCTTATCCTTAGACTGTGACCCCTGGTTCTGGACTTCCCCAACATTGGGAACATTCTTCCTGCATCTAACCTGTCTGAGCCCATCAGAATTTTAAACGTTTCTATGAGGTCCCCTCTCATTCTTCTAAACTCCAGTGAATACAAGCCCAGTTGATCCAGTCTTTCTTGATAGGTCAGTCCTGCCATCCCAGGAATCAGTCTGGTGAACATTTGCTGCACTCCCTCAATAGCAAGAATGTCCTTTCTCAAGTTAGGAGACCAAAACTGTACACAATACTCCAGGTGTGGCCTCACCAAGGCCCTGTACAACTGTAGCAACACCTCCCTGCCCCTGTACTCAAATCCCCTCGCTATGAAGGCCAACATGCCATTTGCTTTCTTAACCACCTGCTGTACCTGCATGCCAACCTTCAATGACTGATGTACCATGACACCCAGGTCTCGTTGCACCTCCCCTTTTCCTAATCTGTCACCATTCAGATTAATAGTCTGTCTCTCTTTTTACCACCAAAGTGGATAACCTCACATTTATCCACATTATACTTCATCTGACATGCATTTGCCAACTCACCTAACCAAGTCACTCTGCAGCCTCATAGCATCCTCCTCGCAGCTCACACTGCCACCCAACTTAGTGTCATCCGCAAATTTGGAGATACTACATTTAATCCCCTCGTCCAAATCATTAATGTACAATGTAAACAGCTGGGGCCCCAGCACAGAACCTTGCGGTACCCCACTGGTCATTGCCTGCCATTCTGAAAAGTACCCATTTACTCCTACTCTTTGCTTCCTGTCTGACAACCAGTTCTCAATCCACGTCAGCACACTATCCCCAATCCCATGTGCTTTAACTTTGTACATTAATCTCTTGTGTGGGACCTTGTCGAAAGCCTTCTGAAAGTCCAAATATACCACATCAACTGGTTCTCCCTTGTCCACTCTACTGGAAACATCCTCAAAAAATTGCAGAAGATTTATCAAGCATGATTTCCCTTTCACAAATCCATGCTGACTTGGACCTATCATGTCACCTCTTTCCAAATGCGCTGCTATAACATCCTTAATAATTGATTCCATAATTTTACCCACTACTGAGGTCAGGCTGACCGGTCTATAATTCCCTGTTTTCTCTCTCCCTCCTTTTTTTTTTAAAAAGTGGGGTTACATTGGCTACCCTCCATTCGATAGGAACTGATCCAGAGTCAATGGAATGTTGGAAAATGACTGTCAATGCATCCGCTATTTCCAAGGCCACCTCCTTAAGTACTCTGGGATGCAGTCCATCAGGCCCTGGGGATTTATCGGCCTTCAATCCCATCAATTTCCCCAACACAATTTCCTGACTAATAAGGATTTCCCTCAGTTCCTCCTCCTTACTAGACCCTCTGACCCCTTTTATATCCGGAAGGTTGTTTGTGTCCTCCTTAGTGAATACCGAACCAAAGTACTTGTTCAATTGGTCTGCCATTTCTTTGTTCCCCGTTATGACTTCCCCTGATTCTGACTGCAGGGGACTTACGTTTGTCTTCACTAACCTTTTTCTCTTTACATATCTATCGAAACTTTTGCAATCCGTCTTAATGTTCCCTGCAAGCTTCTTCTCGTACTCCATTTTCCCTGCCCTAATCAAACCCTTTGTCCTCCTCTGCTGAGTTCTAAATTTCTCCCAGTCCCCAGGTTCACTGCTATTTCTGGCCAATTTGTATGCCACTTCCTTGGCTTTAATACTGTCCCTGATTTCCCTTGATAGCTAGCCATGGTTGAGCCCCTTCCCTTTTTTATTTTTACGCCAGACAGGAATGTACAATTGTTGCAGTTCATCCATGCGGTCTCTAAATGTCTGCCATTGCCCATCCACTGTCAACTACTTAAGTATCATTCGCCAATCTATCCTAGCCAATTCACGCCTCATACCTTCAAAGTTACCCTTCTTTAAGTTCTGGACCATGGTCTCTGAATTAACTGTTTCATTCTCCATCCTAATGCAGAATTCCACCATATTATGGTCACTCTTCCCCAAGGCGCCTCGCACAACAAGATTGCTAATTAATTCTCTCTCATTACACAACACTCAGTCTAAGATGGCCTCCTCCCGAGTTGGTTTCTCGACATATTGGTCTAGAAAACCATCCCTTATGCACTCCAGGAAATCCTCCTCCACCGTATTGCTTCCAGTTTGGTTAGCCCAATCTATGTGCATATTAAAGTCATCCATTATAACTGCTGCACCTTTATTGCATGCACCCCTAATTTCCTGTTTGATGCCCTCCCCAACATCACTACTACTGTTTGGAGGTCTGTACACAACTCCCACTAACGTTTTTTGCCCTTTGGTGTTCTGCAGCTCTACCCATATAGATTCCACATCATCCAAGCTAATGTCCTTCCTAACTATTGCATTAATCTCCTCTTTAACCAGCAATGCTACCCCACATCCTTTTCCTTTTGTTCTATCCTTCCTGAATGTTGAATATCCCTGGATGTTGAGTTCCCAGCCCTGATCATCCTGGAGCTACGTCTCCGTAATCCCAATCACATCATATTTGTTAACATCTATTTGCAGTTAATTCATCCACCTTATTACGGATACTCCTTGCATTAAGACACAAAGCCTTCAGGCTTGTTTTTTTAACACCCTTTGTCCTTTTAGAATTTTGCTGTACAGTGGCCCTTTTTTTCTTTGCCTTGGGTTTCTCTGCCCTCCACTTTTCCTCATCTCCTTTCTGTCTTTTGCTTTTGTCTCCTTTTTGTTTCCCTCTGTCTCCCTGCATTGGTTCCCATCCCCCTGCCATATTAGTTTAACTCCTCCCCAACAGCACTAGCAAACACTCCCCCTAGGACATTGGTTCCGGTCCTGCCCAGGTACAGACCGTCCGGTTTGTACTGTCCCACCTCCCCCAGAACCGGTTCCAATACCCCAGGAATTTGAATCCCTCCCTGCTGCACCACTGCTCAAGCCACGTATTCATCTGCGCTATCCTGCGATTCCTACTCTGACTAGCACGTGGCACTGGTAGCAATCCCGAGATTATTACTTTTGAGGTCCTACTTTTTAATTTAGCTCCTAGCTCCTTAAATTCGTTTCGTAGGACCTCATCCCTTTTTTTACCTATGTCGTTGGTACCAATGTGCACCACGACAACTGGCTGTTCTCCCTCCCTTTTTCGAATGTCCTGCACCCGCTTCGAGACATCCTTGGCCCTTGCATCAGGGAGGCAACATACCATCTTGGAGTCTCGGTTGTGGCCGCAGCAACGCCTATCTATTCCCCTCACAATTGAATCCCCTATCACTATCGCTCTCCCACTCTTTTTCCTGCCCTCCTGTGCAACAGAGCCAGCCACGGTGCCATGAACTTGGCTGCTGCTGCCCTCCCCTGATGAGTCATCCCCCTCAACAGTACTCAAAGCAGTGTATCTGTTTTGCAGGGGGATGACCACAGGGGACCCCTGCACTACCTTCCTTGCACTACTCTTCCTGCTGGTCTTCCATTCCCTAGCTGGCTGTGGACCCTTCTCCTGCGGCAAGACCAACTCGCTACACGTGCTACTCACGTCATTCTCAGCATCGTGGATGCTCCAGAGTGAATCCACCCTCAGCTCCAATTGCACAACGCGGTCCGTCAGGAGCTGGAGGTGGATACACTTCCCGCAGATGTAGTTGTCAGGGACACCGGAAGTGTCCCTGAGTTCCCACATGGTACAGGAGGAGCATATCATGTGACCGAGCTCTCCTGGCATGACTTAACCCTTAGATACACTTAAATTGGCAACAACAATGTTAAAAGTTACTCACTGTTATAGAAGAGAAAAAAGAAAAACTACTCACCAATCACCAGCCAATCACTTACCCCCCTTGGCTGTGACATCACCTTTCTATTTCTTTTTGCCTTCTCCCTGTAGCTGTACAAGCACGCCTCTCCACGCACCTCCTTGACGCTGGGCCCCGGACTCCCTGCTGTGCCTTTTATAGGCCTCACACCGAAGTCCCGACTGCCTCTCCACGCACCTCCTCGACGCTGGGCCCCGGACTCCCTGCTGTGCCTTTCATAGGCCTCTCACCAAAGTCCCGACTGCCTCTCCACGCACCTCCTCGACGCTCATGAAATGAAACGGCACCATTTCTACATATTTGCATTTTACAAGTATAGAGATGGAGGCCGATATTCATGAGCTCCCAGTGGAAATCATTGTTCAGCGATCTTTGCAACCTTCATTAAACCTGCAGAACTGACAGCATTCTAAGAAATGTGTCACTGTTATATAAAAGTAAATTTCATAACATATAATTCAAGCTCATACTAGTATTAATGATCAAACGCGAAATAGCCTGATTGCGAGAAATCTGAACTAAAACCAGAAAATGCTGGAAATACTCAGCAGGCTGCCTGACCTGCTGAGTGTTTCCAGCATTTCTACTTTTATTTGATATCAATGGACTTGCTCTCGAAGTGAAAATAAATTTTATTTCTCAAGCAAATGCGCGGATGCATATTATAAAATGCAAGGTGAGAAGAAAGACCAATCAGTTCTACCAGTTGTTTCACCCACATTCAGGACCGAGGCATTTCCTCCTGCCTTGGCATAAAACCCAAATTCGTGTAGCCTAATGGCACTACAAATTTACTTTTTGAATAACTAAACTGTGTCTGCACTAGGTGGCAGCCTATTCCATAAATTAATTGGTCCAAATCTGAAGAAATTAATTCCGAAATTACACTTCGTGATGACACCAATGAGATGAATGTTTTACATTGCTTCTCAGAATAAAGGTCAGGTTAATCCTGACACATCGGCGAATCCTACTGTGGCTTTAAAACTCGGACAGCTGTTCACACATGAAATAAACGGCTGATAATCTCATTTTAATCTCCGTGGACACACTGTTAAAACACTTCACAAAATATGGAACCTCACAACAGCTGCTTCGCTCTCTCTCACAGGCACAGATGAGTGAACGTTTCTGAAAAGAATATTCCACAAGAGTACTGGAAGCTGTGTACAGCTGCCAACCGCATTGGCTTTTCTTTCCTCCCAGTCCCTCAAGAGGGTAATGAATCATACTGCAGTATGATTCCACAGGTACAGTCAAGCCTTCCTGTACCTCCCACATGCAGCAACGTGTGAAGCCAGACAGTGGTCACTGGCAGGCTAGTTGGCCAATCCCATCCTTGTCTATCGTCAGAAGGACAACTTAACCAGAGTTTCCAGGCTAGGAAAAAGGGCAGTGAGGGAAAAAAAAACCAGGCAGCAATCCTGCTTCTAACTGGAATCTACTGATCAATGCTAGAAAGTGCTGCCATGGAGATATTTAGTGGAACACAAATATAACGTTCAGTACCTGCCAACATTTAAGTTCTAGCCAGCAATTAATTTTAAATTTATGATCTAGGGCTAGGATTAGCACCAAAAACTGGGCAGAATACAATTGCTGCAGTGACTCGTATACATCATCTAAGCAGGTCTTTTCCAGCTAGCAGATCATTGCAAGTCTCCAAGACGCTGTTTGTATCTTTATTTTAAATACATGGAAAATACATTCGGACTTTCTTCCTCCAATATGTTGGAGATATTATTGTAGACTCGAGTACTTGCCTCTCCCAATGCTTTTCCTTTTAGGTAGAGGTGTTTTATTGCGGTTAAAGATAAGTTTAATGCAATGCGTTTGCTGAATAACAGCTGAAGAATGGAATAGATTGAAACACATTCATCATTGGGCTGGAGATCGTAAATCAGATCACAGGCTTTTGCAAATTTCACTTTTATATTTACTTCCACACAATTCTTTGGGATAGATTTTCGGTCTTTTGCTGCCTCTCTTAGCGCCCCGGAGGGGTGACAATGGTGGCGGAAAGCACTTGCGCTCAGGCAGCCTGCGTCCCACCGGCACATTTGGTGCCGGGTTTGCAGGGGTGCAGAGCAGTGCTGTCCGGGAGAGGCGAGCCGGTGTGCAACACAACACATCTAGTTGCAGCACTGGCTTGATATTTGGATTGTGCCTCCTCGGTAGCACCCTGTTCCAAACTGTACCGGCCGAAGTGATTGAAGAAATATCGACTTCACATAAGGTGATTGTTTTTATTTTTGCGATTTATGTTCGGGTCGCGTCAGTAATGAATTGGGAATGTTTTTGGTGTTTTTTTTCAGGTTTTATTTTCTACACGGAAGCCTCTTTTAGGGCGCTCCCAGGCCGGCTGTTTCGTTCGGGATTTTCAGTGGCTCAGCTGGGCTCACGCCCTAAAAGAGGTGTGGAACGCCTCCTGTAGTGCTGAGCTCCAAACTCCAGGCCCAGCTGCGGAATTTTGCGGCAGCAGAAGCAAATCCTTTGCTGGTGCAACGGCACAACCGAAGTGTGACCAAATTTCTCCCCCTTTATGTTTTACAGTCTATTCCAAAAGTTTTCCATTGGATTTGAGAAGTGAGGGAAGAGTGATATTTAGAAACAATTTTGATATGTTTAGAATATATGGAGTTGATAAAGACATCACTTTGATAACATGCAAGAGTGGAGGAGCCCTTTGATTTACCTTTAATTGCTAAGTTTTACTTCTTCAATGTTTTTTGTTTAATTCAATTTAATGATTTCACTTGGTACAAAATAATGACAATGACCGGAATTTTCCTTACTGAGTCGAGTATGGTCAGGTGCGTGTGGGCCGGTTCCGCGATGCATTGATCTCCAGAACACTTTCAGTTAATGGCCCCTATTAAGGCAGACATGTGCATTTCCCGGCCCTATTAAATGGTGTGGGTCTGAATATTTCATCGATGACTCATCTCCAGTGGGGATATTTAAAGTAGCTTTGGCTGCATTGCATTTGAAGGTTCATCTAGGGGTGTGGAGGGAGTATATTGTAGGATCTTCTTATTGCTGAGATTTCTAAACATGACTTCCCAAAGACAGAGGGTTGCACCCAGGTTTTCCAATGACCTCCTACATATTCTTGTCTCTTCCTGCTGATGGGCGGAAGAGACCTCCCCAAGAGGCAAAAAGAACCTGGGAGGTGGACAGCAAGGATGTGGTGAGGAGAACCTGGGTGCAGTGCCAGAAGTGCTTCAGTGATCTCATTAGATCAGGAAAGGTGAGTGCAAAGCCACTCACCTTCATCCTGCTGTGCCTGTCACCAAATCTGCATGACTCTGCCTTCCCAAGCCTACTTGTGCAGATTATTACTCACACCAACATACATTGCACATCCACCCATCCCTCTCTATCTATACACTCACATGCCCCTCTGACTAACCACCCCTCACACTCGCCTTCATCCTAATGCAATCCTAACAAGTAAAACCACAGAAGGCCATTCGGTATTGGCACCACACTCCCTCAGTCACCCTCTACAAATGTAACCCACACAATTCTTACACTCATGCCATTACTCTCATATAAACTTCTCTTCTTTCTCTACTTGCAGGAGAACAGAGCCCACAATAAGAGAATAGGAGGCGACTCTCCATCTTGCAGCATCTTAACTCTAGCAGAGCAGGTGGCCCTGGGAGGTCTCCAGAGTTGCATATCTGCTGGCGATAGGAGACGGAGAGAGGGAGAAAACTCTGCAACCTGGTGACAGAATGACATCTCATTCAGCCACATGGCATACAAGAGTTACTCATATGGTGACTGATGTCAGCATCCAGTGAATGTTCATCATGTGCATAATGGTATTGTTACCCATTTTTAATATAGATTTCTAATCACTCTCCCACAAGTCCATCAAGAACCCCCACCACTGTCAAGCCTGAGGATGAAGATGGCTCTTCACAGGAGCCTCCGGCCTCCGAGGGTGCAGTCAGCAGACCCAAGTGCACCCAGCACCAGCGCAGATACACACACCTTGGTAGGATCTGTGCACCATAGAGTAGTCAACTGGTGTCTCAAGTCACAAGTGAGCAAGAACAGATGGTGTTAACAGGAAAAGCAGTGGAGACTCCTCGCCGGAGAGCGTATGACACTCCAAGCTCTGCTCAGCAACATGCAGACGCTGAGCCTCACGGGCCATCGAGAAAGCGGGTGATCCTGGAGAGGCAACAAGAAATGCAGGAGGCTCCAGCAGGTATTGCAGCCACGATGTCTGAAAATGTGCAGAAAATGGAGCAGCCCATCTCCAACATGAGCACCATCATGTCACAGGCGATGACAACAATATGCTCTTCCATGGAAAGGATGGTCACCTGCATGGAGCAGCTAATGTGCCAGTCACATTAGCACATGCTAGTTATGGACAACAGATGGCAAAGGCTCAGAGACCTAGTGGATGAAATGGTCCTTTTCTTTAAGAGCTGTGACTGTCTCAAAGAAGCGGCCATGGGTTGGTAAGGACTCACCACCTAGTCACCGACATTTATGAAATTGCCTTCCATTTGTTTTCCAGCGGTAATCATCACACCGCTTGTGTTGACACCCCGTCGGGCCCGCAGTGACCCCCCACCAACCAACGGCGACACCTTTTCGCCCCGCGTGGGAAATTGCCCATAGGAACGCATCAGCCGCCGCTCGGTGTCCCCAACAGCTTTCCCCTTCGAGAAGCTGTATGTGGCTGAGCAGCGTGTTGACCCTTAAAGGAGGGCATGCTGCCGCGGCCGCCCTTTTATTTTAAATTGACGTCCGAATCAGAGGTTGGCCCGACAATTGCACCCACGGGTTCGGCCGGGCTTCCAACAGGCAGCCTGGCACCCCCTCTTGGGTACCGGGCTGCTGGCCCAGCGGGTCGAACTAAACTAACTGCAGAGTTCGTAGCGACCCTCCACTTTAACAAAAGGGGAGGGACGTTGTGACGCATCAGTGACGCGTCGACGTCATCAGCGCGGTGTTGATGACTCCAAGCGACGTCCGCTCCAAGGGCACTTCCGCCCCGCAGCCGCCCCAACTGAAAAATTAAATCAAAGCTGAATTTCGCTCTACTCTCCGCCCCATGGTGAGTGTGCCCCCTTTTGGTCGGAGGGCAATTTTGGCCCTCTACTCTCTGGGAAGAATGTAAATATAGGCTTGTGTCCACATGACCTCACTGCTGTGCAGCAAGGTGCTCTCCAGTTCCTTGCTAGCAGGGAAGTGCGGGTGGCCAATGAGATGGATGATGGTGAAAGTGCTCACACCTCTCCCCCGTTGGCCTCCTCTCAGTCAGAGCCCCTGATGGCTCCTCAGGTCACGATGGCCGATTCTGCCCCCGCACAGTCGCAGGAGCAGCTGACTTTGACGGGGCCCTCACAGGCTCCAAAACCCAGAGGACGTCCGCCAAAAGTGTCTACGCAGTCGCAGTAGGGAAGTGAGCAGCCTGCCTCTGCCGAAGCCACAGAGGTTGCACCTCATAGAAGCATGTGTAAGAGAAAGATGAAACAGAAGTAGATGCACATGGTTGTTTAAATAAATATTTCTGTTAAGGTTACGTTACTGTTTTGTCACTATAAAACAATTTATTTTCGCCACTTTCCGGTCATGCCCATTTTTGTCTCACCATTCACTCCAACTCACTAAAGCGGCTTAGTGAGTTGGAGTGAATGGTGAGACATAGCATTACCTCCAGCAATGGGGGTCAGTGTGAAAGGCATGGCTTGGTCATTGTAGGGATGCTTTATAGTGTTATTGGAAGGGGGGAGAAAGACAGGGGGGAGGGGAAACTTGGCACAGCATGTGGCAGCCATGTGTGTGCATTGCAGGAAGTTAAGTAAATCTGGACATGAAGAGGCCATCCCTGGCAGCAATGTGCTCTGGTGCTGGTGGCATCTGGACCTCAGGTTCGTCCTGCTCCTCCTCGTCTTCCAGCTGATGCTCCTCCTTCTCCTCTGAAGAGGCTGTGTGCTCTGCGCCTTGCTGCTTATGCAGCTCTAACCCACGTTGCTGCGCTATGTTGTGCAGTGTGCAGTACGCGACGATGATTCTGAGGACACTGGCTGGTGCGTACTGAAGGAATCCTTTAAATCCGTCAAGATATCTGAAGTGCATCTTCAGCATGCCTATTGTTTGTTCTATGATACATCTGGTTGACATGTAGCTTTCATTATAGCGCTCCTGACCTCATTGCTTGGCCTCCTCAAGGGTGTCATGAACCACGTCTTCAGCAGACCACCCATTGTCTCCAAGCATCCAGCCAAGAAGTCTGTTTGGCGGTAAGAAGAGCTGAGTGAGGATGGACTAGCGCAGCACGAAAGAGTCCAAATAACTGCCAGGGAATTTGGCACACACATGCATGATGATCTTCCTATGGTTGCAGACCAGCTGCACATTGAGGGAGTGGAAGCCCTTGCGACTCACAAACACTCCTGGGTGACGTGGAGGTGCCCTGATAGCCACGTTGCAGTCGATGATGCTCTGCATCCTTGAGAAGCCAGCCAGTGTGGAAAAGCCGAGAGCACGCTCAGTAACACTGACTTCATCAGTGGCAAAGTTCACATAACTGGCCGACTTGGTGACCTGTGTGATGCATCTGTGGGTGGCCAACTGCGACACACCACAAATGTCTGCTGCAGATCCGTGGAAGGAGCCTGAGGCAAAGAAGTTGAGGGCGCTGGTGACTTTGACAGCTACTGGTAAGGCATGTCCACCAGGTCCTCTGGGCTGCAGGTCTTGCTCCAGCAAGCTGCAAGTGTCTGCGATGACCTGGCGCAATAGCCTGAGCCTTCTTTGACACTGCTGCTCCGTCATGTTGAGGAAGCTCATCCTCTGCTTGTATACAGAGTTAAGAGTATCGACTCCGGCGCGGTGCAGCCCGGTGCTGATGTCCTCTGTCCTGTGGAGCATCAGCTCATTGAGAAGGTTGTTGGTGTTGTTGTTGCTGCTGATGTTGGGGCTCATTCTGCTCCGATTGCGAGGACCAAGGTGAGACAGGAAACGCAACAACTATGCTAATGTAATAGATGGCCGGTCAAATAGAGATCAAAGGAGCAATGTTATGATAGTTACTCCCAGCGTCACAATGCGGATTCCGTGCACTAAGGGGTGCAACAGTCATGATCTTCACCGCGCGACAACTACAAGAGACATGCAGGGAACAGCATCAACCCTTGTACATGGCCTTCTTTGACCTCACAAGGGCCTTTGACACTGTCAACCATGAGAGACTATGGAGCGTCCTTCTCCCTTTCAGCTGTCCCTAAAGGTTTGTCACCATCCTCCGCCTGCTCCATGATGACATGCAAGCTGTGATCCTGACCAACGGATCCACCACAGACCCAATCCATGTCTGGACCAGGCTCAAGCAGGACTGCGTCATCATACCAACGCTCTTCTCGATCTTCTTTGCTGCAAGGATCCATCTCACTCTTTACAAGCTCCCCGCTGGAGTGGAACTAAACTATAGAACCAATGAGAACCTGTTCAATCTTCATCGCCTCCAGGCTAGATCCAAGATCCAAGGCCGTCCCATCCTCTATCATCGAACGACAGTATGCGGACGAAGCTAGAGTCTGTGCACATTGAGGCCGATCTGCAAGCCATCGTCAACACCTTCACCAAGGTGTACGAAAGCATGGGCCTTACACTAAACATCCGTAAGACAAGATCCTCCACTAACCTGACCCCGCCACACAGCACAGTCCACAACGTGGACCATTTTCCATACCTCAGGAGCCTATCAGCAAGGGCAGACATTGATAACGAGGTCCAATACCACCTCCAGTGCACCAGTGTAGCCTTCGGCCGCCTGAGGAAGAGAATGTTTGAAGATCAGGCCCTCAAATTTGACATCAAGCTTATGCTTATGGTCTACAGGGCAGTAGTGATACCCGCCCTCCTTAATGGCTCAGAGACATGGACCATATACAGCAGACACCTCAAAGCGCTGGAGAACTACAACCAGCGCTGCCTCCGCAAGATCCTGCAAATCTACTGGTAGGATAGACGCACCAACGTAGTGTTCTCGCTCAGGCCAACATCCCCAGCATCGAAGCACTGACCACACTCCACACTCGACACTCGACCATTCCTCCGTTGGTAGGGCCACATCGTCTGCATGCCCGACATGAGACTCCCAAAGCAAGCGCACTACTCGGAACTCCTGCACGGCAAGTGAGCCCCAGGTGGGCAAAGGAAACATTTCAAGGACACCCTCAAAGCCTCCTTGATAAAGTGCGACATCCCCACCGGCCCCTGGGAATCCCAGGCCCAAGAATGCCCAAAGTGGACGAAGAGCATCCGGGAGGGCATTAAGTACCTCGAGTCTCGTCGCCAAGAGTATGCAGAAAACAAGCGCAGACAGCGGAAGGAGTGTGCGAAAAACCATCCACCCTGTCCTTCAATGACTGTCTGCCCCACCTGTGACAGAGATTGTAATTCTCGTATTGGACTGTACAGGCACCTGAGAACTCACTTTTAGAGTGGAAGCAAGTCTTCCTGGATTTCGAGGGACTGCCTATGATGATGATGAGTTACTGGCAATATGGTGAGAATGGCTTCCATGGTTGCAGAAAAGACTTGAAAACTCTAGACACCTAGGGGCCGAAATTTCCCATCACCGGAAACGTGGCGCACCTACCCTATTTCAGATGTTTTTACTGGCACAGTGGATGTGGTGGCCTCGAGTGAAATTCTGTTCTTTGGCATTTCTTTTTCCAATGGGCCAGAAGTCGGTCATAATGGGGGCAGAAGTTTGGCGGTGAGCGGAGTTTTGCGACTAGAGGGGCGGACGTTGGGGACGGCGGACTATCCTCCGCTGTCAGTCATCAGCACTACGTATCTCCCCTTCACTTAAAGGGGAGAGCCACTGCCATTATTTAAGCTAGGTCCATTGGGCCACCAGGAAGCATTTTGGCCAGGCCAGCAGCCTGGCACCCAAGAGGGGATGGCAGGCTGCCTGTTGGCGGCCCGGCCGAAACCAGGGGCATAATTGTCGGCCCGACATGGCAGTCGGCCGACAAAAAAAATAAGATGGCGACGCGGCAGTGCCTCCTCCTCTTTAATGGCAGCCGCATCGCCATTTTGAGCACACCCCAAGCACACTGCGCCAGCAGAAAAAGCTGCCAGTGGCACCGAGCAGCGGGAGGAAGATTTTCTCGGCGGAATTTCGTGATCGGGGGGGGGGGGGGGGGGGACATTGGCAGTGCTCGCTCTGATGATGCACTTAGGACGGATCGGCAGAGGGAAAATCTTCCTCCCGCTGCTCAGTGCCGCCGGGATACAGCAGGACTGGAATTTTCAAAATGGCGGCCATTACACAAAAACTCGCCAGCCATTCCATTCTGCAGCGTGGCCGACGATTTCCGGCGGTAACAGGCCTCAAGGGAAGGGGCAATTTTGGCTCCTTAAATCGGTGCTCAAAATTGAGTCAGCAAGAGCCTTTCCCTTCGGCAAGTAAGCAGGTGTCATGGGATTTATTGGGATTTCCATACCCTGCATTCATGACCTTGATCGATGGTCACTGTGCTTCTGCCTCAGGTTGACAGACGTGGTTCCTGAGCTGTGTGATTCCCGTGGCCATCCATTGAAATTCAAAAGGTCTGGCTAAAATCCCTACAAGTCTCTCTACAAGCATTTAATGAGATTAATTAGGTCACCCGCCTCTGCCGTTCGGGTCTGTGGTGCGCTGGCAAACGCGCTCAAGTTAAAGGCGCGGGGAGGCGGAATCACGATGTGCTTGCATTTTCTGCAACTTTTACTGCCGACTCGCCTCCAAACCTGCACACACGGCAGCGGGAAAATTCCAACCAATGTGTCTGTACAACTGGGACAAAGAGTAATATCTGCATCGAAGCTCACCAACATGAAATTATGCAGTACGAATGGTTATATGCACTGCAGGTTAAAGTCACTGTGAATGTAACTTATACCATGTTTTATTGTAATGTTATCAATATCCTGTTTTACTGTAATGTTATCAGCTACAAATAGGACTTGTCACATCCAAAATTAGTTAACTTAGTTTCTAAAAGTAAACTTTACTTAAAGATGAAACCAGGACACAAATGTGTGATTTTAAATTGGCATAATCACGAATGCAGAATTACATTAATTTCTTCAAGACAGATTCTGTAATTCTTAGCAAACTAATGTCATTATCAATTTTAGAATCCAGTTCAAATTAAATTGTAAAATAAAAAGAAAATGTACTTTTATCAATTGTTGTGAATTAGATGTTTACTGAGTTGCCTAAACAGTAGGAAATGTGATAAAAGACAAGAGCCTGATCAGTTGAATGGAAAGATCAATCTCTTTCTCGCCACATTTTGAGCACAGCTGACTGAAACTATTTGTTTATCTTTACTTAACAGCAGCAATTCTGTGGTAACACCTACAGTAAATACTACACTTGAAATGCCAACATAGACTGGGAGCAGTCCAATTAGTTAATGACAAATATTAACACGCACTGCTGCGGAATGCTGCTTCAGAAAATAGTGCATCGTCTCTGTAATATAATCCTGTCAAAGTACCACATACAGGTTCCTGGTCAATTTTATGGTCTGATCACACTCCTGGAAAGCACCGTGGGACATTTTGCTACGTTAAAGGCGCTATATAAATGCAAGTTGTTGTTCCCGCGGATTCTGCTGCTGCGACTTGCTCAGGAATACAAAAGGTGTAAAATGGACACTATTGCTGAAATCTGCAGACTGGGCGATTCATCTTTCTAGCTGAAGGGGAGACCGACTCAGAAACAAGCCATAAACCTGCAAACCTTGTTGCTGCTGAATGCACAGTTTTAAGAACATAGGAACACAAGAAATAGAAACAGAAGAATTCTGCCTCTCGAACGTGCTTCGGCATTCAATAAGATCATGGCTGATCTTCTACCTCAACATCACTTTGCTGCACTATCCCCATATCCCTAGATTCTCTTAATGTTCAAAAATGTATTGATCTCTGTCTTGAATATACTCAACGACTGAGCATCCACAGCCCTCTGGGATAGAGAATTCCAACGATTCACAACCCTGAGTAGAGAAATTTCTCCTCATCTCAGTTCTAAATGGCCGATCCCGTATTCCGAGACTGTGACCTCCTGGTTCCAGACTCCCCAGGCAGGGGAAACATCCTCCCTGCATCTACCCTGTCAAACCCTGTAAGAATTTTGTATGTTTCAATGAGAACACCTCTCATTCTTCTAAACTCCAGAGAATATAGGTCTAGTCTATTCAATCTCTCCTCATACAACAATCCCACCATCCAAGGAATCAGTCTGGTGAACCTTCATTGCACTCCCTCTATGGCAAGTATATCCTTCCTTAGGTAAGGAGACCAAAGCTATAGAATCATAGAAATTTACAGCACAGAAGGAGGCCATCTCTGTCCATCGTGTCCGCGCCAGCCAACAAAGAGCTATCCAGCCTAATCCCACTTTCCAGCTCTTGGTCCATAGCCTGTAGGTTACGGCACTTTAAGTGCACATCCACGTACTTTTTAAAATATGATGAGGGTTTTAGTCTCTACCATCCTTTCAGGCAGTAAGTTCCAGACCCCCACCACCCTTTCGGCGAAGACATTTCCCCTCTAAGCCTCCCCCAATTACTTTAAAACAGTGTCCCCTCGTTGTTGACCTCTTTGCTAAGGGAAATAGGTCTTTCCTATCCACTCTATCTAGGCCTCTCTTAATTTTAGACACCTCAATAAGGTCTCCCCTCAGCCTCCTCTGTTCCAAAGAAAACAAATCCAGCCTATCCAATCTTTCCTCATAACTAAAATTCTCCAGTCCTGGCAACATCCTCGTAAATCTCCTCTGTACCCTCTCAAGTGCAATCACATCTTTCCTGTAATATGGTGACCAGAACTGTATGCAGTACTCTAGCTGTGGCTTAACTAGTGTTTTATACAGTTCAAGCATAACCTCCCTGCTCTTGTATTCTATGCCTCAGCTAACAAAGACAAGTATTCCTTATGGCTTCTTAACCACCTTATCTACCTGGCCTGCTACCTTAAGGGATCTGTGAACATGTACTCCAAGATCCCTTTGTTCCTCTACACTCCTCAGTGTCCTATCATTTAATGTGTATTCCCTTGCCTTGTTAGCCCTCTCCAAATGTATTACCTCACACTTCTCCAGATTGAATTCAATTTGCCACTGTTCTGCCCACCTGACCAGTTCATAGATATCTTCCTGCAGTTTACAGCTTTCTTCTTAATTATTAACCACACAGCCGATTTTAGTATCATCTGCAAACTTCTTAATCATACCCCCTATATTCACGTCTAAATCATTGATTATATACCACAAAAAGCAAGGGACCTAATACTGAGCCCTGCGAAACCCCACTGGAAACAGCTCTCCAGTCACAAAAACACCCATGAGCCATTACCCTTTGCTTCCTGCCGCTGAGCCAATTTTGGGTCCAACTTCTCACTTTGCCCTGGATCCCATGGACTTTTACTTTCGTGACCAATCTACCATGTGGGACCTTATCAAAAGTCTTGCTAAAATCCATATACACTACATCAAACGCACTACCTGTACCCTCATCGACCCTCAGCATTGCCTCCTCAAAAAATTCAATTAAGTTATTCAGACACGACCTTCCCTTAACAAATCCGTGCTGACTGTCCTTTATTAATCCGTGTCTTTCTAAATGAAGATTTATCCTGTCCCTCAGAACTTTTTCCAATAATTTTCCCACCACCGAGGTTAGGATGACAGGCCTGTAATTACTCAGTCTATCCCTTTCTCCCTTTTTAACAAAGGTACAACATTAGCAGTACTCCAGTCCACCGGCACCTGTAGCCAGAGAGGATTGGAAAATGATGGTCAGAGCCTCTGCTATTTCCTCTTTTGCTTTTCTTAACAGCTTGGGATACATTTCACCTGGGCTTGGGGACTTAGCTGCTGTCAAAGCTGCTAAGCCCCTTAATACTTCCTCTCTCACTATGTTTATTTCATCTAATATTTCACACTCTTCCTCCCCGATTGCAATTGTCTGCATCGTCCTTCTCTTTTGTGAAAAGAGACACAAAGTATTCATGAAGAACCATACGCACGTCTTCCGCCTCCACACACACATTACCTTTATGGTCTCTAATAGACCCTACTCTTTCATTTGTTATCCTCTTGCTCGTAATGTATTTATAAAACATCTTTGGGTTTTCCTTGATTTTACTTGCCAAAATGTTCATATGCTGTTTCTTTGCTTTCCTAATTTCCTTTTTAGTTGCACCCCTGCACTTTCTATACTACTCTCGAGTTTCTGCAATATTGAGCCCTCGGTATCACTTATAAGCCTCCCTTTTTTTTTCTTTATCCTACCCAGTATGTCCCTTGACATCCAGGAGGCTCTAGATTTGTTAGTCCCACTCTTTTTCGTTAAGGGAACATACTTGCTCTGAACCCTCAGGATCTCCTCCTTGAATGCCTCCCACTGCTTCGACACTGATTTATCTTCAAGTAGCTGTTTGGCTAAATCCTATCTCAGCTTATCAAAATTTGCTTTTCCCCAATTAAGAACTTTTATTCCTGGTCTATCTTTGTCCTTTTCCATAACTACCCTAAATCTAACTGAATTATGATCACGAGCACCAAAATGCTCTCTCACTGATACGCCTTCCACCTGCCCAGCTTCATTCTCTAAAACTAAGTCCAGATCTGCTCCCTCCCTTGTTGGGCTTGTTACATACCAGATAAAAACATTCTCCTGAATGCATTTTAGGAATTCCGCACCCTCTATGCCTTTCACACTAATTTTATCCCAGTTAATATTAGGGTATTTGAAATCCCCTATTACTGCCCTATAGTTTTTGCACTTCTCAGAAATTTGACTATATATTTGCTCTTCGATCTCCCTCTGACTGTTTAGGGGTCTATTGTACACTCACAGCTTGTTCTGTGTGCTTTTGAGCTGTTTCTGAACAACTAGTCTAAGTTCCAGTTCATTTTCCAAAGCAGCATCTTTTTCACAGACCTGAAGCTTTAAGATGGCAGCTTGTACTTGCTGCAGCCGGTTAGCGCTCATCACTCCCACAACAGGCTGCTCGAGCTGCCGGCTTCCCGACCGACCCACGTTGTTAGACGAGTTGTTCAGAAACAAAACGAGCAGCTCAAAAGCACACTAGTTGATATATACAAAAAATAATTCCACTTCTAACTAAAATCGTCTATTAGAGGGACGTTGTTGATGGTTGCCTAGACCCTGGTCGCCGTTTTGGAGCGTGGGCAGGAACATCGGCAGGACCCAGGTACAGAAGGAGTGGGAAGGTCGGGACAGATGATCGCGAGTGTTTGTGACGAGATGCAGTGAATGTTCATGGCGGGGGAGCGGCGAGAGATCGTGGCGGAGATGCGACAGATGAGGGTATGGGGCCCAGAAGAGCCGAGGGCCCAGGGCAGCCCACACTGCGATATGTGTGCGCACTAGGTCCGTGCAGCAGAGCAGGTCTTCAGTCATCTTGGTTAATCCTTGCCACTGGACCAAGACCTAGCTCTGTCAAGCCCGTGCGGTGGCTGGTGTGCAACTGTCACATGTTAAAAAAAATTCACGCATAGGCATCTTCCACCCCCTCAATTGGAGTTCAGGACTGGAACATCGGGTCCTTCATCGAAACACCTGTGAACTCGTGGAAGCAAGTCATCCTCGTTCGAGGGACCGCCTATGATGATGATTGTTGTTATATATGTAAACATGTATTTATTCTGTACAGCCACCAGAGGGCTCATCCCCTGGAGTTCCAAGGGATCCCATAATCCCTTGGAAGCACAAGTATTTAAGGAGGCCCCACAGGTTGGATAGGCACTCTGGAGACCTGTAATAAAAGACTAAGATCACACTTTACCTTGAGCTCACAGTGTTCAGTCTGACTATTTTTCCATACATAACAATGATGACACTCCCACCAGTGTGATCACCCCTTTTTTGTTCTTGAATTCAACCCATATGACCTTTGGCAATCCTTCTAATATATCATCCCTCCTCACATTTGCAATTGTTTCTTTAATCAATACTGCGAACCCCCCCTGTCCTTTCTTACCTCTCTCTATCCCATCTGAAAACCCTGTAACCAGGAATGTTGATCTGCCATACCTGCCCTTCTTTTAGCCATGTCTCAGTAATAGTGATAATAGTATACTCCCAATTGTCTATCTGTGCTCTCAGCTAATCTGCTTTATTCCCTATACTCCTTGCATGGAAGTATATACCATTTAGCACTGCCAAACTCCCTTGTTGTCTATTTTCTAGCTCTCATTTCCTCTGTCTTCCAAATTCACTTTCTACTTTTCTGCTTTTCCATTTCAACTTTACTTCTCTTCCTTCTGAATCTATTCTCAGGTTCCTATCCCCCTGCCAAGCTAGTTTAAACACTCCCCAACAGCACTAGCAACACAGTTTCCACCCCCCCCCCCACCCACCGCCAGCGAGGATATTGGTCCCGGCTCTGTGGAGGTGCAACCCGTCTGGCTTGCACAGGTCCCACCTCCCCCAGAAACATAAGAAATAGGAGAAGGAGTAGGCCATTCGGCCCCTTGAGCCTGCTCCACCATTTAATAAGATCATGGCTGATCTGATCATGGACTCAGCTCCACTTCTCTGCCCGTTCTTCATAACCCTTTATTCCCTTATCGTTTAAAAATCTGTCTATCTCCGCCTTAAATATATTCAATGACCCAGCCTTCACAGCTCTCTGGAGCCTCAGGAATCTAAAGCCCTCCCTCCTGCACCATCTCTCCAGCCACACATTCATCTGCTCTATCCTCCTATTTCTGTACTCGCTTGCACGTGGCACCGGGAGTAATCGAGAAATTACTACCTTTGACGTCCTGCTTTTTAATCTCTCTCCTAGCTCCCTAAAATCTGCCTGCAGGACCTCATCTCTCTATCTACCCATGTCATTGGTACTGATATGGACCATAACCTCTGGCTGTTCACTCTCTCCCCCCAGAATGCCCTGCAAACAATACTCCAGGTGTGGTCGCACTGGGGAACTATATAATTGCAGTAAGACATCATAGAATCATAGAAATTTACAGCACGGAAGGAGACCATTTCAGCCCATCGTGTCTGCGCCGGCTGACAAAGAGCTATCCAGCCTAATCCCACTTTCCAGCTCTTGGTCTGTAGCCCTGCAGGTTACGGCACTTCACGTGCACATCCAAGTACTTTTTAAATGTGGTGAGGGTTTCTGCCTCCACCACCCTTTCAGGCAGTGAGTTCCAGATCCCCACCACCCTCTGAGTGAAGAAATTTCCCCATCCCCTCTAAACCTCTTACCAATTACTTTAAATCTATACCCCCTGGTTGTTAACGCCTCTGCTAAGGGAAGTAGGTCCTTCCTATCCACTCTATCTAGGCCCCTTATAATTTTATGCACCTCAATAAGGTCTCACCTCAGCCTCCTCTGTTCCAAAGAAAACAAACCCAGCCTATCCAATCTTTCCTCAGATACTCTTTACTTTACTCTTATACTCAAATCCTCTTGTAATAAAGGCCAACATACCATTTACTTTCTTAATTGCTTGCTGTACCTGTATGTTAACTTTAAATATTAACCAAATAGTGTTTCTTTTTCCTGAAATTACAGTTATAGATTTAAGTGCCCAAGAGTTTCCCAGCCATTCAGAAAGTTAAATTTGAATGTTGAAGAGGTCACATGGTTTTAATGTCTCTTTGACTAAGTGCTTTTCTTTGGTTAATAGAATCAATAAAGTTCCATAACAACAGAGTGGAAGTGTGACAATGATAGATGTTTCAGGAAATTGGTCTGATGCTGGTTACGAACATGAAGTGGAGAAATGGCACTGGAATGTGACCCGCAGGCTCCGGAGCTCCTCAATAGCTTCACCACTATTTCAAATCTCAAAAGACAAACAATTTGCAAAACTGCTTTGCAAATCCTTTGTTAATAGGCAACAGTTATTAACTTTGATAGTAAGGTTGAGGTTTTCTATTAAGTCAGTCACTTGCACATCACTTGTTTTTAAATGAAAGGTTTTATACAAAAGCAAAATACTGCAAATACTGGAAATCTGAAATAAAAACAGAAAATGCTGACAATACTCAGCAGGTCAGTCAGCATCTGTGGAGAGAGAAACAGAGTTAACGTCTCAGGTCGATGATCTTTCAATTTGATTTTTAAACTGTTTTTTTGATTCCAGTCAGGCTATACATAGTCATAGTATGCCATTGAATCATAGAAATTACAGCATAGAAGGAGGCCATTCAGCCCACTGAGTGTGCGGCAGTGCCACCATTTGTATTTGAGGTGATTGGAAGACAACAGACAGGTTGGCAAGTGGCCTGATAGAGAGGAAGGGGAGGTTGTTGATGTCATCCAAAGTCCTCAAATAAGTCATCACCTCCCAACTCCATGCCCATCTTTCCTGAAGCTTCATATTCAAATCTCTAGTCCATTGTCTGCCCTTCTCTCAGCACCAGATCGGCCCTAACCAACATCCCAAATTATATCCTGTGATCGGACCCTATTACATTATCCCTCCTTTTACTTCTCCACTTTACTACAGCATTGAACATAGTTGACCACACCCAACTCTCCACAGAACTCGTATTAGATAGTCTACTACATATAGTTTGCATGGTGCCTTTTATAAACCAAGTAGATATAGAGGAAGCATAGTTACGACTATAACAACATTAAAATGACTTAGGCAGAAATAACACCAAAGACTGAAAGTAACCCAAGATAAATAATCACACTAACAACACTAAATGGCACATATAAGATAAAGCAGTAAAAGGGAGCGTATGACAGATGTCAGGTTGAAAATTCAAGTGAGAACCAGAATGAATATAGAAAGAGGGGAAATGAAAAAGGAAATATGAGGGGTGAAGAGAGTATGAGAATAGATTGGCAGCTAACATAAAAGGGAATTTAAAAGTCTTCTATAGGCATATAAATAGTAAACGGGTAGTAATAGGATGGTTGGGGCCGATTAAGGGCCAAACTGGAGACCTACGCATGGAGGCAGAGGGCATGGCTGAGGTACTAAATAAGTACATTGCATCTGTCTTTACCAAGGAAAAAGATGCTGTCAAAGTCAAAATGAAAGAGGAGGTAGTTGAGATATTGGATGGGATAAAAATTGATAGGTAGGAGGCACTAGAAAGGCTGGCTGTACTTAAATTAGATAAGTCACCAGGACCGGATGGGATGCATCCAAAAATGCTGAGGGAAGTAAAGGTGGAAATTGCAGAGGTACTGGCCATTATCTTCCAATACTCCTTGGATACAGGGCTGGTGCCAGCGGACTGGAGAATTGCAGCCTTGTTCAAAAAAGGGTGTAAGGATAAACCCAGCAACTACAGGCCAGTCAGTTTAATATTGGTAGTGGGAAAGCTTTTAGAAAAAATAATCAGGGACAAAATTAACAGTCACTTGGACAAGTGTGTATTAATTAAGGAAAGCCAGCAAGGATTTGTTAAAGGTAAATCGTGCTAAACTAACTTGATTGAGTTTTTTGATGAGGTTAACAGAGAGGGTTGATGAGGACAATGGAGTTGATGTGGTGTGCATGGACTTCCAAAAGGCATTTGATAAAGTGCCACATAATAAGCTTGCCAGCAAAGTTGAAGCCCATGGAATAAAAGGGACATTGGCAGCCTGGATAGGACGGAAAGGCCAAGAGACAGGAAACAGAGCGTAGTGGTGAACGGTTGTTTTTCGAACTGGTGGGAGGCATTCAGTGGTGTTCCCCAGGGGTTGGTTCTAGGACCACTGCTTTTCTTGATATATATTAATAACTTGGATGTGGGTGCACAGGGCACAATTTCAAAATTTGCAGATGACACAAAACTTGGAAGCATAGTGAACAGTGAGGAGGATAGTGATAGACTTCAAGAGGACATAGACAGGCTGGTGAAATGGGCAGACACATGGCAGATGAAATTTAACACAGAAAGGTGCAAAGTGATGCATTTTGGTAGGAGGAACGAGGAGAGGCAATATAAACGAAAGGGTACAATTCAAAAGGGGGTGCAGGAACAGAGAGACCTGGGGGTATATGTGCACAAATCATTGAAGGTGGCAGGGCAGGTTGAGAAAGCGGTTAAAAAAGATTACAGGATACTGGGCTTCATAAATAGAGGCATAGAGTACAAAATCAAGGAAGTTATGCTGAACCTTTATAAAACACTGGTTTGGTCTCAACTGGAGTAGTGTGTCCAATTCTGGGCACCGCACTTTGGGAAGGATGTGAAGGCCTTAGAGAGGGTGCAGAAAAGATTTACAAGAATGGTTCCAGGGATGAGGGACTGGAGAAGCTAGGGTTGTTCTCTTCAGAGCAGAAAAGGTTGAGAGGAGATTTGATAGCGATGTTCAAAATCATGAGGGGTCTGGACAGAGTAGATAGAAACTGTTCCCATTTACAGAAGGGTTGAGAACCAAAGGGACACAGATGTAAGGTGATTGGCAAAAGAACCAAAGGCGACGTGAGGAAAAACTTTTTTTTTGCAACAAGTGGTTAGGATCTGGAATTCACTGCCTGAAAGGGTGGTGAAGGCAGACTCAATCATGGCTTTCAAAAGGGAATTGGGCAAGTACCTGAAGGAAAAAAATTGCAGGGCTATGTGGAAAGGGCAGGGGAGTGGGACTAGTTGAAGTGCTGTTGCAGAGAGCAGGCACAGGCTTGACGGGCCGAATGGCCTCCTTCTGTGCTGTAACCATTCTATAATTCTATATATTCTAATTGTGCATTTACCCCAGTCCCAATGAGTGATAGATTCAGTCATTTACTAATAATGGGCTCAAAATTGGCCAGGAGTTGCTCCGTTTTTTTTGGAGCAACTTGATTTTTCTGGAGTATCTTAAAAATCCCCATTTTGCACATTCAATTTGCGCCAGTGTAAGTAAGTTCGTGAGGATTGTTTTTCGTTTAGTTTAGTTTTTCTCAAAAGGGGACGTTACCTGCCACCTACGCCAGTTTTGGCCACTTTGGCCAGCTAATAGTTACTCCAAATCTGAGCCATCTTCTTGAACTGCTGCAGTCCATGTGGTGAAGGTATTCCCACAGTGCTGTTGGGAAAGGAGTTCCGGGATTTTGACCCAGCGATGAAGGAACACCGATATATTTCCAGGTCAGGATGGTGCATGACTTGGAGGTGGTGTTGTTCCTGTGCGCCTGCTGCCCTTGTCCTAGGTGGTAGAGGTTGCAGGTTTGGGAAGTGCTGTCAAAGAAGCCATGGCAAGTTGCTACAGTGCATTTCAGAGATGGTGCACACTGCGGCCACGGTTGCGCCGGTGGTGGAGGGAGTGAATATTTAAGGTGGTGGATGGAGTACCAATCAAGCAGTCTGCTTTGTCCTGGATGGTGTCGAGCTTCGTGAGTGTTGTTGGAGCTGCATCCATCCAGGCAATTCCATCACACTAGAACCAGAACAAACCTAATTCGAAGTCCTTCCAGCACCCTTCTAGTGTAGTACCGCCCCGACCTGTGTGAGACCACCACTGCAGGTCGGGGCTATAAATAGAGCTGGAGCGCCAGGCCCTGGAACATCGTGGCAGAGGTGCGGCGAATGAGGGTGCGGGGCCCAGAAGAGCCGAGGGCCCAGGGGCAGCACGGACCTGCCCACACTGTGATATGTGTGCGCACTAGGTCCGTGCAGCAGAGCAGGTCTCCAGTCGTCCTGGTTAATCCTTGCCACAGGATAAAGGCCTAGCTCTGGAACATCATGGGCCGCCCCGACCTGTGTGAGAACACCTGTCAAGCCCGATGTGCAACGGTCACCACACATTTAAAAAAAAAAATCCACGCACAGGCATCTTCCACCTCCTTGGAGTTCAGGACTGGGACATCAGGTCCTTCATTGAAACATCTGTGAACTCTCGTGGAAGCAAGTCATCCTCGTTCGAGGGACCGCCTATGATGACTCCAAATCTACTTAGTCCAGCGTATGTGGCCACTTCAGAAAACCCTTGCGGAGAGTTAAGAAATCGGCGCAGGTATGTACATCGGAGGCCAGTAGAACTTAATGACTTGACTAAAGAATGTGAATAGGATCATACAGCTATACAGGACATCATATGACAAACTTCGCAAAGTTAATTTATTATACCACAGAAGCATTCATGTAAGCTTAAACTACAAAAATAATAGTAAGAGATAGCTGAATTAAATTGCCCTAATCTCACAACTAATTTAAACAACTATTTGTTTGCAATGATTATACTGGTTCAAAATTGAGCCCATATTATCTAAATAAAGTCTACTTCAATAAATAAGATATTCTCTCTGTGCTCCTCTCACTTATGTTCTTCTGTCACAATAGCCCTGCCCGCCCGCCCCTAGCGCTGGCCGAGTGGCCGATCGATGAGATTTCTAGATGATTAAAGCTGCAAATCAAATACCCCTACTCACAGCAACATTTGCCGATATCAGGTCCCACACTGCAGCAACATATAAAGAATGGGGATTCCAGTAGCCGGTATGATGATGCTGCTGCTGATGATGATTCCCACGATGCAGCAATACACTGAGAGGCTGGGGGCGAGGTGCTACTGTGCATGCGCGCACACTCCACTGCATGTGCAGATGTCCCGGCATTGTTTTCAGCGCGCGACGCTGGCTCCGCCCCGAAGCGACTGGCCACGCTGCGTGAAGACCCGGGAGAGGCCGGGCAGCGGCCAAAATGGGGAGCAATTTTTCGGAGTACTTTTCAACACAGAAAAGCGCCGCATCTCCGGTGAGAGCGCCGAAAAAAAAGAGGTGGGACAATTCTGAGCCCAATGTGGGGAAATCAAACTGCAACTTATAATCTATTTCCTTCCTGCAATATTGCTGCAGCTTACTAAAAAACTGAGCAAGAGACCGTATTTTGTACACACATTTCAGGGACCAGTTAGTGTTTACAAAACCATAGAATCTTGCAGCACAGGAGGCAATTCATCCTATTGCGCATTTCCTGGCTCTCTGAAAGAGCTATCCACCGAGTCCCATTCCCCCAACCCGTTCCTTACATCAATTCAGATTTTTCTTCAAATATTTATCCATTTCTCTTCTGCCTTGACTGGTGCTTTTGGTAGGGCACTCCACAACCAGTAAATCCTCTACGTTTTTTTTTAAAAAGCAATTTGATATGAGTAGATACTGGCGTAATTTTTGGAATTATACTTATAACCTTCCTAATCTAACAAAAATGTCTAGCTTTGGGAATCAGATCCTCTGGAAACTGTGAACTCGACTGAAAAAAATATACCTGTAGTAGCCATTATTAACAACAGGGAGCCTTCTTTATAATCTTTTGAAGCTTTACCATTGTCTAAAGTGGTACGCTGTACTTTGGAAGAAGCCCTATTAACACCGAATTCTAGATTGTGAATTAAAGTACATTCATCATTTTAAAATGCTCACCAGCTTTCAATTCACGAGTCTCTCTCCCAAAAATGATTTGAAATTCATGATCTATTCATGCTGAAGGCAGGTTAAGAAAAGCAAGGTCAATTTGAGGCAGAAACTACTTTGATAAAGCCTGCCTAAGGAGAGCCAATTCCTCAAAATGAGAATATGGTGATTTAAATTTTTTTTAAAAAACGGATTAGGTTGTGCAGCACAGTGGTAGGAATGTCAATCTACTGCAAATTCAACAGGGTGAAAATTTCCTCATGGGTTACTGCAGACAATTGTCATCATAAATTCTCATTACCATGTCTCATTGAGAGGTCACAGTACTCCACTGTGCATAACACATCATCATCTTCTTAGGCAGTTCCTTGGAGTCGAGGATGACATGCTTCCACACTAAAAATGAGTTCTCAGGTGACTGAAGAGTCCAATGTGGGACCTACAGTCTCGGTCACAGGTGGGGCAGACGGTGGTTGAAGGAACGGGTGGATGGGGTGCCTGGGTTGCCGCGTGCTCCTTCCGCTGTCGACGCTTGGCTTCAGCTTGCTCTCGGCTAAGAGAGTCGAGGTGTTCAGTGCCTTCCTAGATGCTTTTCCTCCACTTTGAGCGGTCTTGGGCCAGAGATTCCCAGATGTCGGTGGGGATGTTGCACTTTTTCAAGGAGGCTTTGAGGGTGTACTTGAAGCGTTTCCTCTACCCACCTGGGGCTTGCTTGCCATGTTGAAGCTCCGAGTAGAGCGCTTGTTTTGGGAGTCTCGTGTCAGGCATGCAGACGATGTGGCCCGTCTAACGGAGCTGATTAAGCGTGGTCAATGTTTCGATACTGGGGATGTTGGCCTGAGCAAGAACACCAACATTGGTGTACCTAACCTGACAATGGATTGGCAGGATCTTGCAGAGGCAGCGTTGATGGTACTTCGCCTGTGTTTTGGAGTGCCTGCTGTACATAGTCCATGTCTCAGCTATATAGAAGGGCAGGTATCACTACTGCTCTGTAGACCATGAGCTTGGTGCCGGGTTTGAGGTCCTGGTCTTCAAACACTCTCTTCCTCAGGCGACCGAAGACTGCACTGGCACACTGAAGGCGGTGTTGGACCTCGTCGTCGATGTCTGCCCTTGTTGACAGTAGGCTCCCAAGATATGGAAAATGGTCCACTTTGTCCAAGGCCTCGATGCTGATTTTGATAACTGGGGGGGGGGCATGACACATCACCATCGATAACTCACTACATTTTACAATCTTCTTCTTGTTTTTGTAATCTCCTTTATGCATCAATGCAGTGTCTCCACACTGAGTAGGAAAAAAAGATCAGCACACAATGCCTGCTGGAGGAAATGTCCCTTAAGTTAAGACAACTCTATCAAAGAGGGAGAGGAGAAAAAGGCACTATAAGCTTTGCATAATGGATGGATATTACTCAAAACTGATGGCTTTACAGATGTTGTCAAGTCCACAAAGTAGCCACTTCTATTAAAAACCCTCAGGAGTTCTTTGTCAATTTTGCATGTCAAAACCGAGTGATTAGGATAATAGAACATTATTTCACTTTTTGAACTCTGTCAACATCGAACAATGACGTGCAAGGTGTACCATGGGTTAGAAACAGAATAAAACTCCTTATTACTTTGTTTCAGCCACTTGACTCAACTCCTACTTTTGAAAGGCATGCGTAAGGCATCAGCAACAATTCTATTACCCACACTACTCATTCTTCTGCCCTCAGTGCAAGACTTCCAAATTGGGGCCCTATCACAGGTCAGTTTTATGAGGAGCATACACCTTCTAGGCAATAGGTTTCGACTATTTACAAATTTTTAATGCTTACAGCCAGCAGAGAGAGGTGCTTTTCATCCCAGCCTGGGCTGGATTCCAATCTGGACCCAGGCGAAAGGACACCATGCAAAAGAAACTGATCACCCAGTCTTCAACCAAGAAATATGTTTAAAGCTCAAAAGTATATCTACGCAGTTACACTTTTAATCTATGCGATATTTTAGTGGGATTTCTTTGGTGAATTTTGATGCTTAAAATTTAGGTGGTCAGTTGCTAGGGTACTGAATTGTCTTCCATTTAGGTGCCAGTATAAGAACATAAGAAAAAGGAGCAGGAGTAGGCCATTTGGCCCCTCAAGCCTTGTCTGCCATTCAATAAGATCATGGCTAATCTTCTACCTCAACTCCACTTCCCCGTCCTATCCCCATATCCCTTGATTCCCTTAATATCTAAAAAAATCTATCTCTCGGCCTTGAATATACTCACGACTGAGCCTCCATAGCCCTCTGGGGTAAAGAATTCCAAAGATTCACCACCCTCTGAATGAAGAAATTTCTCATCTCAGTCCTAAATGGCCGACCCCTTATTCTGCAACTGTGACCCCTGGTTCTAGACTCCCCAACCAGGGGAAGCATCCTCCCTGCATCTACCCTGTCTGGCCCTGTAAGAATTTTGTATGTTTTGATGAGATCACCTCTCATTCTTCTAAACTCTAGTATCTCCCCAGCTTAGGTACAGTGGGAGCAGATAGAATAAAGCTGGTCCAATAAGATGCATCAACTCCAACCTCAGAAGAGCACCCCTAATGTGCTCGTCTGGCACCATGTGTTGGCTGTGTGAAGGTGTTCTATTTCCCAGCACCAACATTCCTTGCTTTAACAACCACAAAAAAAAAAAGAGGGAATTCATCAAATTATACTTTAAATTTCTAGCTACTAGTATCAAACACAATTTATTTTCTTCCTGCAGCTGTGTGCTATACAATGAATGATTCAAGCTTCTTGCATTTCACACATTTTACTCTGCTTGTACAGCTCAACCAGCTAATTTCCCAGGGTGTGAAAGGAGGAGGTGGATGACAAGAGGACTATGGACCTTACTGCTGAAGATGATTGAAGTGAAGTATAGAAAAAAGATAAAAGTGGATAACAAAAAGTTTTGCAAAAATGTTATCACTAGTCTTTAAAGTGGTATCAGTGAAAAGTATTTGCCAAACCTGCTCAATGGTGCACATACTTTATACACATAGGACAGGGAACATCTATGGCATAATGGGCATCAGTATCATTGTATCGCTGCATGGGCCTCCAAACAAAGTGGGCATTTTTGAAAAAATTCTGTAAAATCGAGCATGGCCAGCTAATTAACTTAATTAAACTTCAGCGATCTGATGGCCACACCTGCGTCAACAATCGGGATTAGAACAAATGTACAAATAAATTTTATTTAACTGCTTTGCTAGAACCAGCATTTTTGATTCAGAGCTCCAAGTGGCTCAATCAACATTTGCAGGAAAAATGACCTGCATGCTGAAAAACACTATAGTGATTCATTTAGCCCAATTGGTCTTGTGGTTTCTTGTGCCTTATGGAAATATGCAAATGATGCCACTATCTTCAGTATCACTCAATGAAAAAGGAATCAGGCAACCGAACACACAATTTAAAATCTGCTTTATCTTAAGTAGCAGGTTAGCATGACCCTGCTGTGTTTTCAGTTTCAGTTAACTTTCGTGGATTTTTGACAGTCTTTTTATGCTCTGGACTCCATCATTCAACGATACAAGGTATGCTTCGTCTTTTCTCAGACTCTCTGGCCCTGCCTTGTTCAGATACTGCAGCTGAAGATGGATGGGCTCTGTTGAACATTTAGTTTGCATGAGTCAGAAGGTTGTGGATTCAAATCACACACTAGGGACTTGGGCGCATAAATATAGGCTGACACTCCAGTGCAATGCTGAGGGAGTGCTGCATTGTTGGAGGTGCCATCTTTCAGATGAGACTTAAACCGAGGCCCCGTCTGACCTCTCAGGTGGATGTAAAAGATCCCATGGCACTATTTTGAAGAGCAGGGGAGTTAACCCCAGTGTCCTGGCCAATATTTATCCCTCTATCAACGTAACAAAAATAGATTATTTGGTCATTATCACATTTCTGTTTGTGGGAGCTTGCAGTACACAAATTGGCTGCCGTGTTTCCCACATTACAACAGTGACTACAGTCCAAAAGTACTTCATTGGCTGTAAAGCGCTTTGAGATGTCCGGTTGTCGTGAAAGGCACTATATAAATGTAAGTCTTTCTTTGCAGACACAAAGTCAAGTTCATCATTTCATTTTAGACTAATTAATTACCCATTGCTTGGCAGCTAATAAGCATTACAGCTGTTCCAGTTTCCTTCTTACAACAAGAAAAATGGGAAATAATCTAGGACAAAATCTGTTTGGCCTATTCATGAGCAATGGAGAACTAATTAATTGCCATTCTCTTTGCACATAGGCAACATTGTCAAATGAAATGGGGAATATTGCTGCTTAGCTCAGGCACACATCAAGGTAAAACAACTGAGGGTATATGAATGGGCAGCTGCTCTTAACAGTAATTTACACAATACTTGATGCTCCCTCTCCATCTGAACTTTGTTTTATCACAGTGATTATTCATTTCATATAGTTCACCAATTAATTACTTTCACTTCAAGCAGTATATTTGCCAGCCACATCACAAGGGAAAATGTTTCCAAATTCAATTTTAATTTCAGCCTGCCACAAAGCAAATGCAACTCATAAAGGTGAACACATTTTCTATTTATTATTGCCTGGGCACAGCAAAATTTCACATTAGTGGAATGAAAAACCTACACCTAAAATGAGCATTGGGTAGGTCACGTCTCAGAGCATTCACCTGCCTCAGGGAAAATGGTCAAATAGGAGTTTGACTGCAGGAGGTGCACAGGCATCACAAAGTGAGTGAGTACCAGCCACCATCAGAAACACAACATCCTTTCTGGATAAGCCAATATCTGACTGGAATGCATTATAGGAAACTGCTACAAAAAATTATCAGTTTCATGGCCTGGTTGGGAAGGGCATCTACAAAAAAGCAGCACATCTGCAGGTGTCATTGCAACTAATTCATCTTAATTTATTATAGTCTCGGTGAAATGACTCTGGTCTCGAATTGTCTTGGTTCCCCTTGCCATTGGACCAAGATCTTGCCCTGTCAAGTCAGTGTCGTAGCTGGTGTGCAACGGTCACCCCACGTTAAAAAAATTCACGCACAGGCATCTTCCACCCATTAAAATGAAGTTCGAGACCTGGCATCAGTCACCTTAGAACTCATTTTAGCGTGGAAGCAGTCATCCTCGACACCGGGGAACTGCCTAAGACCCAAGTCTAACTTACTGTGAGCAATGTTACGGGAGATCAACTAACTCATGAAATATGTAGAATGTGAACAAATGAACACCTCTGCAAAAACATCACTTATCAACTCTCTCCACAGCACTTTATAAAAAAAATATATACTGGCTGTTATTTAAATCAACTAAGTTAAAGACTAATGATGACTCACTGCTACAACTGTGCTGCTGAGGTTCTAAGAGCAAGATATGTGGAAACAGTGGTTGGCAACGCAGTATACAATGGCCGGACTATTTACAGCAGTTGTGAGAAATTACAAGGTATTATGTATTTTTTTTTAAACCACAGCTCTCAGACTTCAAACACAAATTGGAGTCTGATAAAAACTATTTTCTTTTCAAAATAATCTAACGTAAAAAATAAATATGAACCAAACAAAAGTGGAACTCTCAGTCCCTCCAAATGTCTTAGCCCAGTTGGTCAAGGTGCTGACTGGGGTTGCACCAAGTCTTGGAGCACTTCCTTAGTCAGGTCATTGGCTGGGATGTTGAAATTGGCTTCTATGCTCCTGGACTAAAGAAGTTAAAAATCAGCCATGGGTCCTGCTTATATCACTATTCATGGACTTATGCAAGTGTACACATCAGGCAACAATAGGATCAATTTCAGCCACGATGACCCCCAATGACCCAATATTTTGCCAACGCGCTCCATTGAGGCTTACACATGCTGAAAGGCCAAGTGGGTAAGTTATTTTAGGGCTGCAGCTGTGATACCAGAACACAGCAAGAGTTGGAGCCTTTAAGATAGGAGGCCAAAAAGGGAGAAAATGGGGGTGGGGGGGGGGGGCAGCAGGAGGAGAGAATTAAATTGGAAATCTGCTGCACTATGTACCTGGAATAACTTTTATTCTGCACGCATTTCTGCTTCCTCCTAATTGAGGGCAGTTAAAATAGAATCAAAATCATGTCAGTTCTCCTTTTCTATTTAATAATCCTATTTTTGGGATGAAGAAATCAATCTGGATTTCTCCAATATAAATGTTTGTTCTCCAATATAATTGTTTGTTAAGCTCCAGCAACCAACGTCAGGGCGCATTGTTTTGTGGGGATTTTGAAGTGAGCTTTTGAAAGCTGAAGCATAAACAAGTGGGGAAAAAAGATTATATCAAGTAGCTGTAACAAAGTGGCTGCTTTGCTAAAACTCAAATAGCATACTCAGCTGGTGAAGCATACATAAGGCTTTCAGTCCAAACCCAATACATAGCAGAATCTATCTCAGTCACAGCGATGAAATACAATTATAAAAAGGAGATACTAACTTCATGATTTGCTCTTGCCAAGGAAGCAAATTGCTCCAGTCTCAAAGATATGCCTGCTGTCCATCAGAAGCAACTCAGTTATTGCACTGAGACTATCCAAACTCATTTCATGTAGCAAGTAGATGACTTTCATTCCATCAGTTCGGGCTGGATTCAAACCCAGATCCAACAGGTAAAAAGGACAGTTGCTAAACCTATATTGCCACCCTATCTCTTCCACTCCCTCACCTCTTCTGAATTTAAAAGAAAACCTCAAAAACAGCTCTGAAACCTTAAAGTAAAAAATATTGGCTTTCTCTGCCATTGAACATGAACAAATAGTGGGAGCAGGTAAAATAAAAGACTGAAAACAGAGAGATCAAGTAGTCACTGTGAAAGTGATATTTGGGTTATAAGCAGTGCAGCAGTTGGTTACACCTCCCCCATTGTTCCTCCCATCCTATTCATGAAAATTAATTATGGTTTCCAGCAACCCCCCCTCCACCACCCCCTCTCCCAAGTAACTTCAAAAACTTTCCCAATAGAAATTTTCTTTTTAAATCAGTAAAATTCTGTACCTGTTGCTATTTCTGGATTTACCTCATCTCTCCTATTCATTTCAATCATGGTGGTGTTCTGCACTATATAACTTGGCAATTGACCTAGGTTTCTCAATTAAAAAAAAGTATTGTGAAGAAAGTTCTGTTTGTCTCCTTCTAAATTATAAATAATTAGCATGCATCTCTGGTTGAGCCTTGAATATTATAACCAAAACTTTCCTGTGGGCAATTTGCACTTGTATGACAGATTGCACCAATATGATTAACCTAATTGTGAACTACAATGTCCATTTACAGGAGAGATAATCACGAGGAAAACTTATGTATGTCTTAGTTTGCCTTTTTATTTTGAAAACACTGAACTGTTCCTTGGGATGATCATGTTGATTAAACCTCTAAGAAAAAGAGACCAACTATTTTCCTATCTTCAGGCAGGGCTGTACATCATTCTTCAATGATGAAATGTCAAATGCCTGCCCTCTCAGGTGGATGCAAAAGATGGCACTTTGAAGAAAGAATTGATCCCTCAAACAACATTACTAAAGACAGATTATCTGGCCAGGGCTGTTTGTGGAACTTTGCTGTGTGCAAATGGGTTGTAGCGTTTCCTACATTATAACAGTGACTACAATTCGAAAGTACTTCATTAGCTATAAAGCATTTTAGGATGTCGTGAAATGCAAATTGATTCTTTCTTTCCCTATTGCCTTTGATCTTATCCTCTGTACCTTTGCTTTTTACCCAATACATCTGTGAATATTGTAGTACCCTGTACACAAAAAAACAGAGACTTTTGCGATGAGACATGTAACTATCTGTGCTTTTGTCAGGCTGTGGGTTGAGTTGTCCTCATGGTAATTTACAGCTACAAAGTTTACTTCACTTAAATTCTTGAAAGCTCGTTAAACATTTAATAAGGGTGCCCCGATGACTTGGTCAGGTAAATTGTCCAGGCCTAGAGCTAAGATAGAGACACCGGAACAGAGAATGTAATGTTCTCCAGCTTCACCCTTGGTCAAACTCTGGGGATCAACAGTTCTTATTCACGGGAAGTTTCCTACCCGTTATGTATGCATGTTAATGTATGTACTGTAACACTAGACCATTGAATGTACCTTCACCCTGTATACACGATACCTGTACCACCAGGGGGTGCTGCTGCTGGAGACCCACGGGTCACCTGCACACTGCAGGTAACCAAGTATAAAAGGGAGCTCAGCTCTTGGTGCCCTCACTCTCGGAGCTGCAATAAAAGGACTAAGGTCACTACAGTTCAAGTACTATACCCTTACCTCGTGGAGTCATTACTAGAGTGCCTACATATACAATAACTGGCGACGAGGTTACGAATTTCCACGCACAATATGTCTAATCGAAGCAACTTCCAACAATTCGCTGATGGGGAAGATTGGGATGCCTTTGTGGAAAGGCTAGAACATTTTTTCATCGCGAACAATCTAGCTGGGGACTCACCGATCTTGCTGGCAGACAAGCACAGAGCCATCCTGCTCAGCAGTTGTGGGCCCACTATCCATGGCCTCGTCAGGGACCTGCTATCCCCAGCAAAGATGACAACCAATACCTATGCGGAGCTCGTAACTTTAATACAAGAGCAACTCAAACCTAAAGTGATCATCTTCACAGCCAGACACCGGTTCTACACCCACCGGCGGCCTGAAGGCCAAGAAATTACAAAGTACGCTGCAGATCTGGGAAGATTGGCTGCACCATGTGATTTCGGTGACCATCTCACCAAAGTACTAAGCGACATCTTTGTTATTGGAATCGGCCACGAGGGCCTCCTCCACAAGCTGCTCTCTGCGGACACAACGGTTACCCTGCAGAAGGCAATCAAAGTGAGCCAGGCCTTCATGATTTTGGTCTGCGACTCCAAACGGATGATGACTCACACCCAGGACTCTAACCCAACGAATACAGTGAATCAAATGGCGACTTTCAGAAGCAAGACTGCTGCCCAACGTCCCGCAACCTTGAGTCCGCCACATAGGGCCAACCAGCTAGCCCCATGCTGGCGCTGTGGAGGAAACCACAGGGCCCACCAGTGCCGATACAAAGACTATACCTGCAAAGGCTGCAACACTAAAGTTCACCTTCAGTGAATATGTAGAAAAAGTTGCACTCACCGAGTCGCTGAAGAGTTGGCCGATCACTCGGGCTCCAGCACCAATGAAGATGAAGCTGCTCAGCCCCTGGAAGAGGAGTACAGAATACATACCCTGCTCGACCGAGAGTTCCCCGTGGAAAATGAAAGTGGAAATCAACGGGGTTCCAGTCTCGATGGAGATCGATACAGGGGCGAACCGGTCGTTGATGAATCAAACGGCTTTTGAGAAACTCTGGGACAATCCCACCAAATGACCCAAAATGTTCACAATCCAGGCAAAGCTGTTCACCCCACACAAAAGGCACCATCCCAGACGTTGGCAGCATGGATGGCCAGGTGTCCTACGCCGGTGCGACGGCAAGCTACCTTTGTGGATCGTTGCTGGTGATGGTCCAAAAGCTGCTAGGAAGAAGATGGATGAAGCAAATCCAAATCTGTCGGAGCGACGAAGGCCTCCAGGCCCCGGCGATTGACATCCTACGTGGCCCCAAACTTGGATCCATCGCAGCACCTGAAAATCCTACCGTCCAACTTGACTGCGTGGCGACAACACAGACTGCACAACTCAATGACGAGATGATCCAACCTGAACGACCAGACCTCACCTTTCAGGCTCCAGTGGCAGGACTCCGAGGGAAGAAGATTGACGCAGAAGGTAGATTCCCGGCATCCGTGGCAGAACCTGGGAGAAATGGATCACCGCAGCCTACCTCGTGGAGAGAGAGAAGATGGCACCCGCACCATGAGGCGAAGCACCTGGAATCAAGATGGCCGCGACCAGACCACGAGGGGCAGCGTTGAGGGAGCAACACGTGTTGCTGAGCGGCGAACCGGATTGGGGTAAAGATTGCAAGGCCCTCTTAAAGGAGACCAGCAACCCTGAACAATTAAAGGGACAGTTCCACTCTTGGCACAGCGATGCCGATGATATTAAAGATAAAAGTGTAATTAATGAATGCAGGTATATAAATGTACTGTTGAATGGTGATGCCGGCAATGCTAATGGGAGAAATGTAACGAATGCTTCAAAACATGATGTAAGTGACAAGTTTGTATTGTTGAACAGTGATGCCAGTAATGCTAACGTGACAAATGTAACTAATAAAGGCACATATCTTAATGTAACCTTGCACAGAGATACTGATAGCACACAAGAAAGCGTTGTAAGTGACAAATGTGAAAGTGTAAACAAGTATAACAATGTCGAAGTATCTAGTTGCGATCGGAGCCAATGTATCATGTATGCTAATGATAGAATGAGAAATGATACCGGGTTCTACATATATACTGACAATGTCAAAGGGAACCCCCCATGGGAAACACCCAGGTCCAGCAGGCTACCTGATCATGTAGCCTGCGCTTTTGGGACCAACATGATGTCCCAGGAAGGGTTCACACACACCCAGTGGGAGCATACTCACACAGCAGGGACAGCGGTCAATGGGCAGCACAGCCACCACCACTGTCAACCTGCCCCAGATCGGCCCTAACCCCCTGGCCACCAGGACCAGCACCAGGAGCAAGAGGCCAGTACCCTCCAGCTTTCCCGGTTGAACCTGGGATGACCAGACTTCTACCACCAATGGAGGACAAGGAGGCCACACCACCATGTGGCCCTGCCCATCACTAAACGCCATCACCTACCCAATGTATGTACTTGCTCCACTACTGCGAAATCCTCCAACAGTGACACCCACATGGTCTATGTAATGGGGGGGGGGGGGGGGGGGGGGAGGGCAGGGAAATGGATGTGTGCAGCCACGAACACATGGATCACACCCAGCACCCACACAAACCTAACCACAACCTCCCACCGTCCACTACTGATCACCTCCCCATGTCAGGGCAATAAGGACTTTGGAAAGGATTAGGGGGGGGGGGGGAGGGGGGAGTGTTGTTATGTATGCATGTTAATGTATGTACTGTAACACTCGACCACTGAATGTACCTTCACCCTATATACACTATACCTGTACCACCAGAGGGTGCTGCTGCTGGAGACCTAAGGGTCACCTGTACACTGCAGGTAACCTAGTATAAAAGGGAGCTCACCTCTTGGTGTCCTCACTCTAGGAGCTGCAATAAAAGAACTAAGGTCACTACAGTTCAAGTACTACCCTTACCTCGTGGAGTCGTTATGAGAGTGCCTACATATATAATACTACCCACCTTGGGCTTGATGCTGCGAGATTACCCAAGGAAAGGGAGCAAGAGACTATGTGCCAGTGGCTGGCAAAATAAAGGTAGAAACAGGAGTTTGTGGGCAAGTAATGTAGTGACAAAGTTACTGAATCCCTTGTCTGATGGCTGGCGAATAGGAAGTGCTGCTGCATAAAGGGAGTGTGAGAAGGGATTCCCTGTTTGGCACTTCTCTAGACAACAGCAGTGTAGCATGCCGGCAGGTGGCATCCAGAGTAACTGCTATATAGAGTACTCACACGATCTGGTAACTGATGGCACACCTTGAGGAAGCTGCCAAAATAAGTTTATCGAGCAATACCATTTACTCAGTAGATGTTAGTATGCATGCCAGGTGGTGTTGCCTGACGGCCTCTTCCACACTCACTGCTGGTCCATCCCAACCCCTCGAAGCTTTACAATTCCTTCACTGCTCATCATGCATACCATACTCCAACAGGGCATACGTTCAAGCTGCAGCTTATATCCTTTGCATAATCACATCTTCAAAGGGCTGCATACATAAAATCAACAAGACAAGCCACTTACATGGTCACTTACTAATGCATCAGATGAGCTGCAAGTTGGCTACATGACTTCCTCATTGATTCCTAAAATTTGGGAAGTTCAGCAGTGCAGTCACATTGTTCAGCCATGACATGCTACTATGGCTATGTAGTGGGAAAGGATATGAAGATACTGACTTCTGCATCAGTAACATCGATAATGTATGTGCAGGACATGAGCGGACATCCTCTTTGACTGTGACCATGGTACATAAACTGACCTCATCCTCTCTGCAACCTATGACATGGTCAACCAGACCACCCTTCTCCAATACCTCTCCTCTGTTATCCAGCTTGGTGGGAATTCCCTTGTGTGGTTTCACTCTTATCAAATTGTAACAAGAGCATTTCTACCCATGGCTTTTCTTCGCACCCTGGCACCATCACCTCAGGAGTTCCCCCCAAGGATCCCTCCTTGGCAGCCTCCTCTTCTTCAGCTACATGCTGTCCATTGCTACCATCTGCAGGCATAGGCTCAGTTTCCACATGCAAGTTGATGACATCCAGCTCTACCTCCCCACCATCTCTCTCAGCCTTACACTTCCCTTTGCTGTCACACTGCTTCACTGACATTCAGTCTGGAAGGAGTTGTAATTTCCTTCAGCTAAAAACTGGCAATAACACCACCATCATATTTGGCATCTGCCACAAACTGTACCCTCACCACCAACTATATTCCTGCTTCCCAGCCATCATCTCACGCTTGACCAGACTGTTGGCAACCTTAACATCCTATTCAACCCGAAGATCTGCTTCCGACCACATAATTTCAATCACAGAAACTGTGTACTTTCAGCTCCATGGGCTTGACTTTCCACTTTTGTGTAGATCGGCCAAAAATGGGCATTAGTTCTAGCATGGGTGGTAAAAATGGGTTTTGAGATCGCCGGAGTATCGCCTATTTTCAAAACACTAACTTTCCATTTTTGAAAATGGACGTTACCGTGAGCAATCTGAAATGGGCGTTGGCATAAATTTATTTTGATCGTCTACCGTAACGTGTCGCCGACAGCAATGGCATGGCAACGCTCGTTTCCCGCGTTTCAGGGAGGTCAGGGGTCATCATTACATGCACATAAGAGAGAGAAAGGGAGCAGAGGGGGACTGAACGCGTGTGTGGGTGTGGTGTGTTCTTCTTTGGCTGTTGTGGGAGGCAGGAGGGAGATTCACCAGAAGCAAAAAGCCTAAGCACAAAGAGTGCAGCTGGCACCGAGTTTTTGTGGAAAAAATAATAGTTAACATGGAAGGGATGGAGGAGGCCACCCAGCACGCTGTGGAGACTGAGGACACTGTTAAAAGCAGTGAGCTGGGAGAGGAACAATTGGGAGGACGCAAAAGAGCAAGGAAGTTCTTGGACGAGGAAAATGCCTCCCTCATGCAGTCACGCTGGGGTCAATTAACCCAGGGAGGGTGTGGGAAGCCCACCACAAAGGCTTACCAGAAGATATAGGCCGAGATAACCTAGGTGGTCTCGTCGGCGACCAATGAGGTGCGTGAGGGCAACCAATGCCGCAAGCGATGGAACGACCTTGTCGGATCTGCCAGAGTAAGTATTACATTTATTTACATGTACTTATACATTTAAATAATTGGAACCGTAAGTGTAATGAGTGAATAAAATCAGATGTGATGTCTTGCACTTATACAGGGAAGGTTGTACTCAAAGCCTGCGGCCACGGTGTTCATCTTTAGGTAAAGACTGATTGTTTTCATTGTAATCATGATTACATATGTCGGTTATGTGTTGAATAAGTCTCTGACAGTACCTAGCAATGATATCACGCAATGATCTCATGCCATGTCGTGGTGTTGTTACCTTTTACAGAAGAAGCTTTCGAGGAATAGGGCCGAGCAGAGGTGCACGGGTGGGGGGCCACCAGTCATCATCGACCTCACCGACATCGAGGAGCGGGTGCTGGCACTAGTGGGGGCCCACCATCTGTCAGCCACGCATGCAGCAGCAGAGCCTGATGTGATGCCACGTGAGTAAAGTACACACCATTGCGTGATGTAAAGTCAATAGATGTCACACTCACTCATATCTGACCAATATTATATGATAGATGAATCATAAAATTCTTCTCTAAATAATTATGTCCTCATGAGAATCAATGCAATGCAGAATTTGGTGATGGTCATGAAATGTGATGTCTGTGATGATCTTGATAGCGGTGTTGCTTTTGTCGTGCGTATGCTGTGTGTAGCGAGGGACTCACCTTGTGACGCTACCACCAACTTCTCTAATAACCTAATTTATGTTTTGCAGCTCAGCCAGCAGCATGGCCCCATGCAAGAACAGCTAGCCCAGAAGCTGGGAGCGCGGGGACGTACTTGCCGGACTCTCCTCCATCTGGTGCTAAGGAGCACCAATTCTCGCCCGTGCATCTGCAGGGTCCCTCGTCAACGGATGACAGTGCCGTCTTCGAGGAGCCTGCATCCCCAAGCTCCATCATCCATTTTGACACCGATGACATCTAGTGCTCCTGCGGCCATCCGTCATCCATCGTGGAGCTACCGGGCCCAAGCACCTTGCCACAGGGCAGCCCAGGTGTCTCCAAGATGGCACCGAAAAGCGGGGGTTGGTTCGACGTGGCAGGTCTACTCCACGAGCAGGGACATGGTACACTTGTCCAGGAGGAGTGTTGACATAGGTTAGCAGATCCAACAGACAATGGGGGCATATCCGTCCAGCTGGCCAGCATGTCTGCCACCATGACTGAGTACGTGCCGCGGATGGCAAAGGCCCTGGAGCTGATTGCCACCAGTGTTCCTGGCTGAGGCCTCCCAGTGGTCCCGGAGTGCGACACTGCACCCAAAGGTGCCGCACCTCCATTGCGAACGACACGAGAACCAGGAGGGAGATCTTGCTTCTGGCTCAGAGCACGTTCCCACCTCGGGACCCTCTCCCGTATCCATCCAAGCGGCGGTTCTGCTGTCATTCCTCCGAATGAAGCAGTGCCTGAGGAGCTCCTCAGCCAGGCGGCTTGGATTCAGGAGGGGAAGGGGAAGGGGTAGAGGTGGGGAGGAGAAGCGCGGGGGGTGGGGGGGGGAAGATAAGTAAAGTGATGTGCATGGCCACAGGTGTTGTCTTGGGCATATTTTTGTGTTGTTGGTGCTATTTTGGTAGGAGGGTTGGGGGGCGGGGGGGGGGGGGGGGAAAGAGAAGGGACGAGGAGGCTACCTTGCTGGTTTGCATTTGGTGACCAATCGAAATGTTGCTGGAAATGGTGACCAATCGAAATGTTGCTGGAAATGGTGACCAATCGAAATGTAATAAATTTGTTGTGAGGTGGGGTGGTGTGTTTTTTGAGTTATGATTTCACACAAATGGTTGGATTAAATGTTTTTTTATTTAACATAACCTTGAGGCGCATTGTCTCAGATAGCTGCACTGTTACACACTGGTGATTCCTTAACATGAAAGGGTATAATTACACTTAACTTGAATCAACTTAAACTTTAACAGTCACCAAGGTGATGCACACCATTGATGTATGACCTGCACACCCAGTAGTGTTTCAGCTTTGTAAATAACATTCTTTCAAGCATAGCACTCATTTATGAGCTGCTGACGTAAGAGTCTTGCAGCTATGTAGTCACCACTGGCCCTTTCCTGCGGTCTAGTGGGGGGCGGCGGCATAGTTTCATAGTTAGCCTGATTGTCTGGCCCGAGGTCAGCGTCCACCTCCTCATTCTCCTCTTCCTCTCTCCTGAGGTGGACCGTCAGTCCCTTCTGGCAATTCTTGTCCCCTCCTGATAGCCAAGTTGTGCAGCATTGAGCACACCACCACGAATTGAGCTACCTGCTCATGGTGGTATTGGAGTTCTCCTCCTGAGTGGTCCAGGCATTTAAAGCGCTGCATAAGCACTCAAATTGTTTTCTCAACGATATTGCGTGTGGCTCTGTGGCTCTCATATTGCTTGTCGGCTTCTGTGTGGGTGTTACGCAGGGGGGTCATCAGCCAGGTGGCGAGGCCATATCCTTTGTCACCAAGCATCCAGCATTGACCTTGTGGCTGACTGGTAAACATGTCAGATACAGCGCTGTCATGCAGGACGTGAGTATCATGGATGCTGCCCGGAAATTTGGCATTCACTACCATAATTATTTGCTGGTGGTTGACGAGTTGCACATTCAGGGAGTGGAATCCCTTGCAGTTCCTAAAAACCTCTGCATCCTGAAAAGGTGCCCACATCGCGATGTGCATGCAATCTATTGCTCCCTGCACCTTGGGGAAGTTAGCAATTCGGTAGAATCCTAAAGCCCTCTCAGTCTGAGCCTCCCTGGTCATAGGGAAGCTGATAAAGTCCATCCTGCGTGCGTAAAGGGCTTCAGTGACCTGTCTAATGCAGCAATGTGTGGCATGCTGAAATATAGCACCAATGTCACCAGCTGAGGCCTGAAAGGAACCCGACGCGTAGAACGAAAGTGCCGCGGTGACCTTGATGGACAGTGTGGTCCGGATGGTGCTAGCAGGCTGCAGATCTTCCCTGATGAGCTGGCATATCTCACTGATGACCTCCTTGTGGAAGCGCAGTCTCCTAATACAGGTGTTATCGGGCAAGTTGAGGTATGACCACTTCTTCCTGTAAGTGCGGGGGGTGCAAGGTCTGGTCTTCCTCATCAATCTGGCACGTCTTAGATTGGGCACATAATGCTGTCAAAGATATCTTCTGCCATCTGTAATCTGCAGCATGTGCATACTCATCAAGACAGGCTGCGAAATGACAGGCCCCATTCTAATAACTATCAGTATTACACAGATTGTTCAGAAACAATAAATGTCCCCCCTAAGACACCTAAAGTAAATTCCAATCGTCCACAGTATGATAAGATGTTTGTTCAGATGTTCACATCACCTTAAAAGACCTCCAGAGTACATCCAAACTCCCCCAAAGTTGAAGCAGAGCAGCCTTTTAAATGAAGCGACCTGCGATTTAGAAAATGGCGTCCACACCGCTGTGATTAGTTCAGGTCAGAGCAACTTTTTCCACAGCGGTTTTTTTCGGCGAGCGATATTGTCAGTGAGATGTCTGCAAGGTGCTGAAAGTAATGCTGGGCGATTTTTGGCAAATGTGATCTTTATGACAAAAAAAAACAGTGGCCGGGTGGTATTATTAAATATCGGCGTTAATTGCATGCCGAAAGTAACGCTGAGCGATATTATGGCGGTTGGTTTCGCCCATTCTGATCTTTCTGCCCAAAAATAATGGGCGGGCGGTATTATTTTTTTTATCGCCGTTACGTACATGTCAAAAGTAACGCTTGCCGATAAGTGACTGAGAAATGGGTGTTACTTTCCATTTTGTGGCTAAATGGGCGATATATGGGCATTATACTTCATTTCAGCGTTAAAATGTACATTATGTGCATGCAAAAATAATGGAAAATATAGCCCCATATCACTTGCCTCTGCCTCTATCATATCCTAATCGACTCCAAGTCCCACTTGCCCATCATCACTGACCTACATTGGCTCCCAGTCCCCCCTACAACTCAATTTAAAATTCTCATCCTTGCATTTAAATCCCTCCATGGCCTTACCCCTCCTATCTCTGTAACCCACCACTATAACTCACCCCCTCCCAAACCCTCCCTTTCTCTCACTCTGGTCTCTTGTGCATCCTCCCTCTTCCATCCACTATTGGTGGCCATGCATTTAGCCATCTGAGCCTCTTGTTCCAGAATTTCAACCCTAAAGCCCCTGTACCCCTCTCCCCCATTAAAAATTTCAATAAAACCTACTTCTTTGATCGAGCTTTTGGTCACCTTCCTAATATATCCTTTGGATTGGCATCCATTTTTTTTATTACACCTCCAAAGTCACTTGGAATACTTTTCTATAGAATCAAATGGATATTGCTTTTGACACTACAAATGATTCCTATACTAGCCTGTTGTCTCTATGGTGCAGGTTAGCTTCAGTTTTTCCTTAAAGATGATATAAATATGCAACTGGCTCTCTACTGGCCCAGAGATTACAGTCGGTTCCTTACCATTAGTCATTGCCACATATGACCTGCAGATATGGCAGATTGTGGGAGCATCCAAAACTAGTGGCCATAAATATAAGATAGTCACTAATAAACCAATAAGCAATTCCAGAGAAATGTCTTCACTCAGAGTGCTGAGAATGTGGAACACACTGCCACATGGAGTGACTGAGGCAAATATCACAGAAGCATTTAAGGGGAAGCTAGATAAGTACATGAGGGAGAAAATAATAGAAGGCTTGTTGATATGGTGAGATGAAGCAAGTTGGGAGGAGGCTCTTCTGGAGCACAAACACCGTCATAAACCTGTTGAGCCGAATGGCCTGTAAAACTCTACGTAATATCGGCATAATAGCAGGCAATCTGGCTCTGGTGTCTGATCTTCATGGCATGCATACATTCATCTTGCACCACTTCAACCATGAAATACCTTGTCTGTGAAAACTGTAAACAACCATCATTAAGTCTGAAGTTGACTTGTTAACCACCACAGGAGAGAAGTTACATACTCTGCAACGACTGGCTTACCCCAATCCCTCAAAGCCTCTTCACCATCTACAAAGCTAAATCAGGAGCACAATGAAAGTCAAAGCTAAAAGCACTATATCTGAATGCGCGAAGCATTTGCAACAAAATAGGTAATTAATAGCGCACCAGCTATTCTATAGGTGCACCAGACTGATTCCCGGGATAGCAGGACTGACATATGAAAAAAGACTGGACCGACTAGCTTTATATTCACTGGAATTTAGAAGAATGAGAGGGAATCTCATAGAAACATATAAAATTCTGACGGGATTGCACAGGTTAGATGCAGGAAGAATGTTCCTGATGTTGGGAAAGTCCAGAACCAGGGGTCACAGTCTAAGGATAAGGGGTAAGCCACTTAGGACTGAGATGAGGAGAAACTTTACTTAGAGAATTGTGAACCTGTGGAATTCTCTACTACAAAGTTGTTGAGGCCAGATCGTTAGATATATTCAAAAGGGAGTTAAATGTGGCCCCCTACAGCTAAAGGGATCAAGGGATATGGAGAGAAAGCAGGAATGGGGTATTGAGGGAATGATCAGCCATGATCTTATTGAATGGTGGTGCAGGCTCGAAGGGCCGAATGGCCTACTCCTGCACCTATTTTCTATGTTTTTATGTATCACTTACATATTCAATAAACATTTCAGTAATGAATATCAACTGTATTGCTAAGACATAGAAACCAAGGTGGTCCAAAATTGATGAAGTTCAAAATAAAAGCTACAGAGCAAAACAAAAACAGGAAATGCTGGAAACACTCAGCAGATCAGTCAGCATCTTTGGAGACGACGCACATGTTAAATGTTTGAGGTACTGAAAAATGAAGGAATTGCATGTAGAGAAGGAGGAGAAAAATAAATCCAAGACTCGATGCCTGCAGTTGGCTTCAGTACCCTGGGTTAGAGAGGGGTGGGGGAATCCAGCATAGTGTGCTGCCCCTAATAGTTGTTGATTGATCCCTGCTTGGATGTATGTATGCCTGGACTTTGGGTTAGGATAGGATTACATTCAGCTGAAATGATCGCAGAGTCAAATCGTGTGCCAGGACTCAATATGTTACTTGGATGAGGTATGGGGGGATGCCAGGGTTATTAGAATTCTGCCACAGTACGGTTCAACATCTTCAGGAATGGAGAGAAAAGTACACCAAGATTGATGCCAACAAATTCAGTTGTTCAAAGAAACAAACTGAACTCACCTGAGCAATATTGTACATTATAGCAACATTTGGTGCACTTTGAGGAGTTAAATCAAAGCATGCGGCCTTTCTCAGAAAACCCTGCAGCAGTGCAGTTCTCCATCTATTGTGATGACTTAGTGATGAAGTGATGAAATCTGGCCAATAAAAATTAGAATGTTCAAACACATGACTGTCTCAGTTTGGAAGTTCAATTTCTGCAGGTATGTTCCATTTACTTAAAAGGGTGGAAAGGTGTTGTGTATCTGTAAAGCATGTACTCTCATGTTCCGCCACCAGGGGAGCTCATCCCCTGAAGTCCCAAGGGATCCCAGCATCCCTTGGGAGCACTGTATATAAGCCAGCCCCTAAGGCCTGTTCCTCACTCTGGAATGTCTTATTAAAGAGTGTCATATTCCAGGATGCTTAACTTTTAGAAGAGTTAGGCAAAATGAAAAAAATGGAGGATCGTCTTGATAATAAAGGATGGGATAAAGACAGTAGAGAGAAAGGAGAAAGGATCTTAGCTCGGAAAATCAAGAAGTAGAATTAGTTTGGGTGGAGCTAAGAAACAGCAAGGGGCAGAAAACATTGGTGGGAGTTGTTTATAGGCCCCAAACAATAGTGGTAATGTAGGGCACAGTATAAATCAGGATATCAGAGGTGCATGTAACAAGGGTAATATAGTAATAATGGGGGACTTAAATCTACATATTGACTGTGCAAACCAAAATATGCAGTAATAGTGTGGAATGTATACAAGATGGTTTTCTAGATCAGTATGTTGAGGAACCAACTAGGAAACAGGCCATTTTACATCTAGTATTGTGCAATGAGAAAGGGTTAATTAATAACCTTGTAGTAAAGGGGCCTTTAGGAAAGAGCAACCAGAATATAATAGAATTTTATACTGAGTTTGAAAGTGATTTAGTTAAATCCAAAACTAGGGTCTTAAATCTAAACAAAGCAAACTACATAGGTATGAGGGGCAAGTTGGTTAAGGTAGATTGGCAAACTACATTAAAAAGTATGATGGTAGACAAGCAATGGCTAGCATTTAAAAAATTAATAGAGGATGAGAGTACAAGAGTAAAGACATTTTATTGCAATTATATAGGGCCCTGGCGAGACCACATCTGGAGTATTGTGTGCAGTTTTGGTCTCCTTACCTAAGGAAGTATATACGTGCCATAGAGGAAGTGCAATGAAGGTTCACCAGACTGATTCCTGGGATGGGGGGATTGTCCTATGAGAGATTGAGTAGACTAGTCCTATATTCTCAAGAGTTTAGAAGAATGAGGGGTGATCTCATTGAAATATACAAAATTCTTACAGGGCTCGACAGGGTTGATGCAGGGAGGATGTTTACAACAAACATATATTCCTTTAAGACACAAAAACCCCACAGGAAGTGATCCAACCATGGCTAACAATAGAAGTTAAAGGAAGAGGCTTACTTTTCCTTTAGTAAGCCTCTTCCTTTGGAAGCCAACGAGTGGCTTACCCTAATCCCTCAAAGGATTATCACCATCTACAAAGCTCAAATCAGGAGCACAATGAAAGTCAAAGTTAAAGGCATTATATCTGAATGCGATGGCAAAAAGAGCAGTAAGCTTGAGGATTGGGAGGATTTTAGAATTCTGCAAAGGAGGACCAAGAAATTGGAAAAGGGAAAATAGAATAGGAGAGTAAACTAGTAAGAGACATAAAAACAGACAGTAAAAGCTACCATCGGTATGTAAAAAGAAAAAGATTAGTGAAAGTAAATATGGATCCCTTATAGGCTGAGACAGGAGAAATTATAATGGGGAATAAGGAAATGGCAGAGAAATTAAACAAATACTTTGTGTCTGTCTTCATGGAAGGTGACACAAAAAACCTCCGAGAAATAGTGGAGAACTAAGGGTCTAGCGAGAATGAGGAACTGAAAGAAAGTAAAAAAATAGTAACTGGAGAAATTAATGGGAGTGAAAGCCAATAAATCCCGTGGACCTGATGAGGATATAGACAGGCTAAGTGAATGAGCAAGAACATGGCAAATGGAATATAATGTGGAGGGATGTGAAGTTATCCACTTATGTAGGAAAAAATAGAAATGCAGAGTATTTTTTAAAATGGTGAGAGATTGGGAAATGTTGGTGTTCAGAGGGACCTGGATGTCCTTGTACACGAATCAATGAAAGTTAACATGTAGGTACAGCAAGCAATTAAGAAAGCAAATGGTATGTTTGCCTTTATTACAAGAGGATTTGAGTACAGAAGTAAAGACATTTTATTGCAATTATATAGGGCCCTGGTGAGGCCACATCTGGAGTATTGTGTGCAGTTTTGGTCTCCTTACCTAAGGAAGTATATACGTGCCATAGAGGGAGTGCAATGAAGGGTCACCAGACTGTATCCTGGGATAGGGGATTGTCCTATGAGGAGAGATTGAGTAGACTAATCCTATATTCTCGAGAGTTTAGAAGAGTGAGGGGTGATTTCTTTGAAATATACAAAATTCTTACAGGGCTTGACAGGGTTGATGCAGATAGGATGTTTCCGCTGGTTGGGGTGTCTAGAACCAGGGGTCACAGTCTCAGAATGAGGGGTTGGTCATTTAGGACTGAGATGAGGAGAAACTTCTTCACTCAGAGCGTAGAGGCTCAGTCTTTGAGTATATTCAAGACAAGGATCGATAGATTTTTGAATATTAAGGGAATCAAGGCTAAGGGAACAGTGCAGGAAAGTGGAGTTGAGGTAGAAGATCAGCCATGATCTTATTGAATGGTGGAGCAGGCTCGCGGGGCTGAATGGTCTACTCCTGCTCCTAATTCTTGGGTTCTTATACTCACCACTCGCCTCGATGGATGAAACTGCAAAACATTGTCCCGAAAATTCCAGCCTCACCGGGTCCGCACGAACCCGACGAGGCCTTGCAAAAGCCGGTTTTCAGGGCAAGATGCGCATGCGCCGAAAACCGACTTTTCCGATCGGTCAAGATTTCTCTTGACAGATCCTCCGCATCCCCAGGAGAAGGACATCCGCGCCGGAGAGATTAACTCATGCCCAGTGAATGGTCTTCAAACTCTCACGCCAGATAAAAGCAGGCACATAGCTTACTTTTACCAGCGCAAGTTTTAAAACATATAAAAATTTAATTTAATCATACATTGTTAAAAATCCTGTCATTAAGGGAAGTTTATTTTAAACCCCATTAAAACACAAAAAAAATTCCAAAAAATATATATTTTTTCTAAAACATTTAATTAACTTTAATTTCAATTAATTTTAAATATGTGAGGTGTTTTTTTATTTATGATGTTGTTTTTCTTGTTTTAGAGGTTATTCTCATTGATAGTAATGAGAACTTGTAAAAACGGAGTTCCCATTATTATCAATGAGAATACTGCAGTGATTGGTGGTCCAGGCCCACGTGATTCCAGCATTTTCGTATGCACGGGGAACTCATCTCCCTATACGCTACACCTGGAATGAAGGCCTCCGACCGGAATCGAAGGCGCCTCCGGGACCACCAGGTATTTTCGTTAAAACATTTCGGATTGGGGACATTCATCCGAAGGAATTCTCCGACTGGAATTTTCCCTCCTATTAAAGAAGCTGGACAACATCCAGGACAGTGCAGTTTAGTGCCCTACCTCTAGATGCAATATCCATCCCTTCTATCACTAGCTCACTGTGGCCACTGTATGCACAATTTGAAGGATGCACAACAGCAACTCACCAAACTTACTTCTCCATTACCTCAGTCTCCAACGACTTCTACCAAGGACAAGAGCATCAATGTCGTGGGAACACCACCTCCAAATTCCCCTCCCAGTTACAACTATCCCGACTTGGACATGTATTGGCAATGTTGGAGGACCATAACCACATGGACTGCAACAGATAAAGGCAGCCCACAAACACCTTCTCAAAGCTAGTGTGAATGGGCAATAAATGCAGCCATGCCAGCGTCACCCAAATCCCAAGAACAAATATCAATAAATGATTCTTCATTTGATGTCTTATTGCTTCTGGAGCTCCTGTGAAAATTATTTCATGTCCTGTCTTTTTTCCGCTCTAGCTGCTCTGCTGAAGACCTGGAAATGCTTTAATCACAGCTGGCCTTCCAGTGAATTAGAGGATAATTTTCACCATTTTAGGTTCCACATAATATGTATGGTTAGGGAAAATAAATCTCAAAATATAAAAGAACTTTTGACAAAAATGAACAGAACCAGCAGCAAAATGATATTGTAACATGGAAATAAAAAAGACTTAAAAAAAACAATCGTGTAGAGTTTAAGTTTCCCGTAAGCCAATTCTGGAGGGGTGAAGGAAACACTTATCCAGTCCTAAGTTGATGGAAAAATTAAACTGCGCCCATCCTGCTCTTGCGCCACCAGCCAGAAAATAGTCTGGTGAACTTATTCAGTGAGTAACTGAGCCATGCAGACTTGTAAGGTCCCAGTTTTGATCCCCAGTCTACAGCTAATCTCAGCCGGAGTGGTGGTAGACAGTCTATAATTGTCTTTTGGTTTGGGTCGGGAAAATCTGTCAGAGTTCCTGATTCGAAATGCAGTCTAGCAACCCCAACGTGAAATGCATCAATGAGCGGAGAACACGTGAGCGCAGAATCTGGCTTGGCTGCAATGCTCATTGGAGTCAGCTCACACATGAATAATGGCCATTTGGATGAGTACCCGGATCTATACCCTACCAATAATTCAACACCTCTAGGACAGAGGGAAAAATAGGCTAAAAAGAAACACTGTTTGGTCCACTAGCTCCTGACTTATATTTATAAAGTAGACTGTGCGATATTAAGCATTTATTCTGTACAGTAGGAATGTCAAAATGTCTTGTAATTTCAAAGGAATTATTGCAAAACATTCCCTGTGCTATTAGAAAAGCTTTTATCTTCAAAAATGTTCAGTAAATCTTCATCCATTTAGAAATGCATGAGTCTCACGTTAATCGCATTAAAATAAATTGCACAACTTCTTTTGGATGTCATCTTAATAAAAGTGACACATGGCTCCGTTCCTTCTGTAAACAAGAGGGACACTACTAATTTTACTGTACCTCAGCTCTTACTGCTAATCTCTAGCAAAGCTATCTTATTCTGCACCCAGCTAGTTTGGAAGCAGTTTCTTTGCGATTCTAATTACTTACAATAAATGTCGTTGCTACGCCTCGAGACATATTACTCAAAATCTCTGAGAAACGGACCACTATCACGATATATGTATTACTGAAGAAAAATGAGTGCGAAAAGCTAGCTTGGAATACTTCATCAGAATTCCATTGCTCACAGTCCACTAGGTCAATGCATATACAGTGGTTTTATGGGCTATAATTCTATACTTGGATCAAGAGCTTTTGTTGCAATTTAGATTCAGACACAGAATGAATCATTCCATTTACGGAGCTAAAATTATTGCAAATTTATTTTTGATGCAGTCAGTTAAAAACCTCGACAGCATCTAATCGTGAACCAAGGGTAACATTTGCTGGAAAATGAGTTGGATTATCAGATAACAGTGTAGGGAGATTACAGCCCCATACACAGTAAATTGGATTGTAGTTCATTTTAGATTAGAGAATAATTAAATGTCCATTGGTTAATTTATTTAGTAAAATGGGTGACTGACTGAAATGATTGGAATGGCAAATATTTCCACTACCTCAATCAGGTAGCACGAGAAACCTTGCACAGAGCACAGCCCATTTCTCTCCCAGTTCTTGAAACTTTCATTCCGTTCTTTCAAATATTTATTTGTGGCATTAGTCCTTGATATCTGTTCTGATAACCTTGGTGTTGCAACACAGCCCATTTATCTGCTTCTGACAAGCCATTTGCAGAGTGAGAACAACATCCCAGAGGGGACGGACATCACTGATTTCTCAAATTACAGGTTAGGATTTGTAATTTGGCGTGCGTTCATTAACACTGGTGACAACGGTGCTGGGTAATGAACCATTTTCTTGCTGCGTTCAACAGCATTAAGCACTCGTACATAACGTCAGGCACAACAGCAGCCCATTTGAAAGGCAGCACTTTCTCCTTCCAAACCCTCATCAACTTGCAATGTATCTCACCATGAATCTCAGCAAGGCTCCACCTTCTACCTGGTCAATGTGACATTTCAATTCCAAAACGATTCCTGTGAGGCCTCTGAATCAGTGATAAATTGCTATTAAAATATAATTACTACTTTGTAAAAGCAGTTAAAGCAAAAGCTTTACTTTCACTACAAATAATGTGAAGAAACAATGTAGACCATAGGTCTGTTGTCACTCCTTTGCAGAGCCTCTATTTCATTACTAATGCTTGTGGGGTTTGATATTTTCCTTGTAAACCTTGCTGGATTTCTTTACATCTCCAAAGAACAAGCCCTTGTGGATGATCATAGAATGGTTACTGTCATGTATTCAACCAGCATTGTAACCCATGTATAAACTGACCTAAGTTGTACACCGTGAGAACACTGACCACTAGGTGGGAGACACTCCTAACCTGGACCTTCAGGTATAAAAGGGGAAGCTCCACCCACCTTCATCATTTGAGTGCTAAGGAATAAAGGACAGGTCACAGACTGACTTTCTCTCAAGCATGGGCCTCGTGTGCATTTATACTGTGTAGTAAGGACGTATCAGTTACAGCACAGAAAGAGAACAACTCGGCCCGTGATCTGGAAAGTGGTGAACTTGGGAAATATCATAAAATCTCTGGAGAGTTCAATAGCTTAATTGCCAACTGAGTGGTACATGCACCCTGTCACAACTTTGCATATTCTTTTCTGGGAGGAGGGGTGTCGGGGAAGGAGAGAGAAAAAGCAAGGAAGAGAGAGCAAGAAAGTGAATGAGAGGGCAAGCGAGAGAGAACAGCAGGCAAAAGAAAAAAGGCAAGCGAGAGAGAAAGGAGGGAAGAGAGAGAGAGAGAGAGAGAGAGAGAGAGAAAAAAAGTGAAAGATAAAGCGAGAAAAAGCGAGAGAGAGAAACAACCAGATGCTCAAGTTGAGAGAAGCACACACATGTTCAGAGACAGATAACACTGCTAGTGCACACAGGACAGAGAAAGAGAACCATCTCAAAGGAAAAGTGAGAGAGAACCAAAGTCACAAGGAGACAGAGAAAGGGCCACCGATACATTGGGGCCCGGTGGGGGTGGGGGGGGGGGGGGGGGAGAAAGAGTGCAGGAAGTGGACTAGAGAGTGCGAGAGAGAATGTACCAGACACAGGGAGAATGCCAGGGATACACAGAACCAGTGGATTTAGTATCAATGATGGAGTTATTGCACGAGTAAAATGCACGTGTAGAGAAGCTGACTAAGTATAAAATTGAAATAATTTTGCTTCAATATTGGACATGCCCACTCAGACATTTAACATGGCCATGCACCCTTGAGTTCAGTTTGCATCGCTCTTTAGAAAAACATCTTTAATTCAAGATTGTTCAATTCCCTGTTATTCTCGAGCATAGTGAAATGAAAAACTTCATAAAGCAGCAGTTAATAAAACAGAATATGCCATCAAATTGAATGTCATTCTTTTAGTCTGTCAACGCCCATGCAATGCATATGATTAAGCCTGCTGACTTCCCACTCCCTGCAGAGCCTCATCACTGCTCTATTGGCCACAGCTGGGTAATTCTAGCTGGGACACATCACTCACAATAATTTCAATTTCTTTCTGGTGCAGTTATAAACAAGTCTTGTTCCAGTCACTACCCTTTTGAAGACTCGAGTCATATATCAACACCACAGTAATAATTTTTTGTATATAGCTTTTTCAGAAAGTACCTTGAACTTAAAAGACGTTTCAATTTTGTCCATTTCTGCAATTCTATTTATACTTTGCAAGTCCCCGACCACCACCCACTCCTGTCTCTCCATACCATGCACCAGCAGAGGGGTCTGCCTGAATGGCTGCTGAGTGGTACACGACAGAGGGTCTCTCCATGTGCAGAATGCACAGACCCCTGCCAACTAGACGGAGCAGCTCTTCCAAGTGCAGCAGTGCAAATCAGGGATCAGTCACAAATGTTCCTTTTTTGCTCTGTGCCTGGACTCGCTGCAACTATTTCCTTTCATGTGCCATTGCAGAAAAAGCCCCCCGCCCCCACTAAGAAGTGCAATTGCTGTACAAAGAAAAACAAACTACTGTTACATAGCCCACCTAGTCCACAGGGGCTCCACAGACTAATGTTTGCATTGGTATGCAGCATCACCTTTATGAAAGGGCACTTTACTCACATTCTTGCTGTAGTTCCTGCAGGAATTGAGCACAAGCAGACCTGGCAAAATCACATGGGCAGTCATGCATTTACTGCTCAGATAGTTAAAATAAAAACCAACATCTGAAAAGCCACCTAATACATTTTAAACTGCTTTTATAGGAACTATATCATAGAACGATGGAATGGTATAGTACAGAAGGAGGCCATTCAGCCCATCAAGTCTGCGCCAGCTCTTTTGAAGAGAAATCCAGTTAGTCCTATTCCCCTGGTCTTTTGAGTGTCAGCTGTGGCTCAGTGGGTAAGCACACTAGCCTCTGAGTCAGAAGGTTGTGGGTTCAAATCCCACTCCAGGGACTTGAGCATATAAATCCAGGTCGACACTCCAGTGCAGTACTGAGGGAGTGCTGCACTGTCGGAGGTGCCATCTTTTGGATGAGACGTTAAACCAAGACCCCATCTGCTCTCTCAAGTGGACATAAAAGATCCATGCCACTATTTCGAAGAAGAACAGGGGAGTTATCCCCAGTGTCCTGGCCAATATTTATCCCTCAATCAACATACCAAAAACAGATTATCTGGTCATTATCACATTGCTGTTTGTGGGAGCTTGCTGTGCGTCGTGTTTCCCACAGTACAACAGTAACTGCACTCCAAAACTACTTCATTGGCTGTAAAGCACTTTTAGTTGTCTGGTGATTGTGAAAGGCACTATATAAATAAAAGTCTTCCTTTTCTTTCTTTTTTCCCCCCATATCCCTACAATCTTTCTCCATCAAGTATTCATCCAATTCCCTTTTGAAAGCTACTGGTTTCCACCACCCCATCAGGCAGTGCATTCCAAATCCTAACCACTTGTTGCATTAAAAATGTGTTTCCTCATATTGCCTTTGGTTCTTTTGCCAATCATCTTATGTACCCTCTTGTTATCAACCCTTTACTCTATCTATCTAAATCCTTCATGATTTTAAACACCTCTATCAAATCTTCTCTTATCCTTCTCTGCTCTACAGAGAACAAACTCAGCTTCTCCAGTCTATTCAAGTAACACTAATCCCCCATCCCTGGAACCATTCTAGTAAATCTCTTCTGTACCCTCTCCAAAGACTACACAACATTTTTAAAGTGTGGTGCCCAGAATTGGACACAATACTCCAGCTGTGATCGAAACAGTATTTTCTATAGGTTTAGCATAACTTCCTGGCTTTTGCACTCTATGCCTCTATTTATAAAGTCCAGGATCCCATATGCTTTATTAATTGTTTTGTTAACCTGTTCCGCCACATTCAAAGATTTATGCAAAAATCCCGGTGTCCTGGCCAATATTTATCCCTCAATCAACATACCAAAACCAGATTATCTGATCATTATCACATTGCTGTTTATGGAAGCTTGTTCTGCACAAATTGGTTGCCATGTTTCCCACATTACAACAGTGACTGCGCTCCAAAACTACTTAATTGGCTGTAAAGCACTTTTAGTCATCCGGTGGTTGTGAAAGGCGCTATATAAATGCAAATCTTACTTTTCTTTCTTTTTCCCCATATCCCTACAATTTTTCTCCATCAAATATTTATCCAATTCCCTTTTGAAAGCTTCTAGTTTCCACCACCCAGGTCGCTCTGATCTTGCATCCCCTGTAAAATTGTACAATTAAGTCTGTATTGTCTCTCCTCATTCTTCCTACCAAATTGTATCACCTTACACTTTTCTAAATTGAATTTAATTTGACATGTGTCCACGCATTCCTCCAGCCCATGACCTCTTGTAGTCTATTACTAGCTTTCTCACAGTTTACTACACTTCCAAGTTTTGTATCATTGCAAATTTCAAAATTGTGACCTGTAACCCCAAGTCCAAGTCATTAATGTATATCAAAAACAGCAGTGGTCCTAGTACTGAACCTTAGGGAGCACTATTGTATACCTCCTTCCAATCCAAAAAATAACCAAACATTTACCACAACTCTGTTTTCTACCCCGTAGCTAATTTTGTATCTATGCTGCTACCATCTCTTTATTTCGCATAGGCTTCAATTGTGCTAACAAATAGTACTTTATCAACTACACTGCCCTCATCCACCCTCTCTGTTGTTTCATCAAAAAACTCCATCAAGTGAGTCAAACACAATTTGCCCATAACAAATCCATGCTGGCTCTCCTTTGTTAGTCCAGGTTTGTCCAAGTGGCTGTTAATTATTATATCTTCTGGAATCTTTTGAGGATGTAACTAGTAGAATGGACAAGGGAGAACCAGTAGATGTGGTGTATTTGGACTTTCAAAAGGCTTTTGACAAGGTCCCACACAAGAGATTGGTGTGCAAAATCAAAGCACATGATATTGAGGGTAATATACTGACGTGGATAGAGAACTGGTCGGCAGTCAGGAAGCAGAGAGTCGGGATAAACAGGTCCTTTTCAGAATGGCAGGTAGTGATTAGTGGACTGCCAGGTCCCAGGACTCAGTGCTGGGACCCCTGCTGTTTACAATATACATCAATGATTTGGATGAAGGAATTGAGTATAATATTTCCAAGTTTGCAGATGACACTAAACTGGGTGGGGGTGTGAGCTGTGAGGGGGACGCGAGGAGGCTGCAGGGTGACTTGGACAGGTTAGGTGAGTGGGCAAATGCATGGCAGATGCAGTATAATATGGATAATGTGAGGTTATCCACTTTGGGAGCAAAAACGCGAAGACAGAATATTATCTGAATGGTGGCAGATTAGGAAAAGTGGAGGTGCAACGAGACCTGGGTGTCATGGTTCATCAGTCATTGAAAGTTGGCATACAGGTACAGCAGGCGGTGAAGAAGGCAAATGGTATGTTGGCCTTCATAGATAGGGGATTTGAGTAAAGGAGCAGGGAGGTCTTACAGCGCCTTGGTGAGGCCTCACCTGGAATATTGTGTTCAGTTTTGGTCTCCTAATCTGAGGAAGGACGTTCTTGCTATTGAGGGAGTGCAGCGAACGTTCACCAGACTGATTCCCGGGATGGCAGGACTGACATATGAGGAGAGACTGGATCAAGTGGGCCTTTATACATTGGAGTTTAGAAGGATGCGAGGAGATCTCACAGAAACATTTAAGATTCTGACCGGACGGGACAAGTTAGATGCGGGTAGAATGTTCCCGATGTTGGGGAAGTCCAGAACCAGGGGACACAGTCTTAGGATAAGGGGTAGGCCATTTAGGACTGAGATGAGGAGAAACTTCTTCGCTCAGAGTTGTTAACCTGTGGAATTCCCTGTCGCAGGGAGTTGTTGATGCCAGTTCATTGGATATATTCAAGAGCGAGTTAGATATGGCCCTTACGGCTAAGGGGATCAAGGGGTATAGAGAGAAAGCAGGAAAGTGGTACTGAGGGAATGATCAGCCATGATCTTATTGAATGGTGGTGCAGGCTCGAAGGGCTGAATGGCCGACTCTGCACCTATTTTCTATGTTTCTATGTATCTAAAAGCTTCCCCATCAACATTAAACGGACTGACCTGTATCTGCCAGGTTTATCTTTCTCCCCTTTTTTGAACAGGGGTGTAAACACATTTGCAATCCTTCAGTCCTGACACCACCTCTGCTTCCACGGAAGACAAAGATTGTAGCCTGCACTTCTGCAATTTTTACCCTTACTTCCCTCAGCAACCTAGGATGCATCCCAGCCGAACCAGGTGGCTTATTCACTTTAAGTACTGCCAGCCTTTCTAGTGCCTCCTCTATATATTTTTTATCTCGCCCAGTATCCCAACAACCTCCTCGTTTACCACAGCTTTGGCAACATCCTCCTCCTTGGTAAATACCGATGCAAAGTACTCATTTAGTGCCTCAGCCTTGCCTTCTGCAACTACTCACAACACTCCATATGGGATCCGATCAAGACCTTATAAAGAAGCAATATAAGCCCTCATAATACAATCTTGTATCTGGTTTTGCCTTTTTTTTACTGTAACTAAGCACTTTACTGTTAAAAGATTTATCCACAACAACTGCAGATCGCTTTAAAATCACCATCCTGTACCACTTTTTATTTAACACAAACTCCCTCTGTTGTTTCCTTGCTCACATACTAAATTACTTTACACTTATTCACAATTGAATTGCTCATCTCTTGGCTCTATTATTTGAAAGATTTAAATTATTTTCAATTTGGCTGCACTGTTCATTACTTGCTCTGCCTCCAGTTTTATTATCTCTATACATTACCCTCACCAAGCCATTAATCATATGTTGAAACTAACATGGTCCAAGACTGAACCTTGAAGTACCCACTTGCAAATTATTTTCAGCCTGCAAAGTTCCTATTTATGGCTACTATTTGTTAATAAGCCAATTTTCTACCCAGCACCATGCTTTACACACTATCTCATACTTTGCCTGCTAATTTATGTCCTACACAAGAAATAAGAGCAGGAATACGCTATATGGTTCCTCGAGCCTGCTCCACCATTCAATACGATCATAGCTGATCTTCTACCTCAACTCCATTGTCCTGCCCTATCCCCATATCCCTTGATTCCCTTAGTGACCTCTTAACGTAGTCATTAATTACCCTTGTAGAATCTTGTCAAAAGCTCTGAAAATTGAAATATATATTCATTGTCCAAGAAAACTCCAGCAGGTTAGTTAAACATGGCCTCCCTTTCATGAATGCACGCCGACTGTTAACAAGTTAGATGTCCATCCACGGGATCTCTCAAAATTGTTTCAGAGACTTTCCCTACAACAGATGTTAAACCTGCATTTCCCCAGCATTTTTGAATGATAAGGGAGTCAAGGGTTATGGGGAGCGGGCAGGGAAGTGTTGAGGCCAAGATCAGATCAGCCATGATCTTATTGAATGTCGGAGCAGGCTCGAGGGGCCAAATGGCCTACTCCTGCTCCTATTTCTTATGTTATGTTAAACCTTCTTGTGTTTCCAGTTTCCAGATGATGAAACCACTTTGTAAGATACCCTAGTTGTGTATACATATATACTTGGGTTAGGATTTGGCTTAATCTCATGATTAAGGCTTTTGCTTTCTTTTTTCTTTAACTGACTATGTTGTTTAGCTTCCGCTGAAAGTGCAGGATGTGTAATTCGTGCCGGTTGACTTCTTTTTGTCACCACATTGCGAAATGAGATAGCCAAGATAGTCTTGAGATAAGGAAATGGGACAATGAACTCAGGATGATTAGTTACATGCCGAGATGGTAAACACTGCCCATCTGGAAGTTTGTAGGAACCATGTCATTTCTGGGGTCTTGTTTACAATAACACTTGTCATGCCATAATGGATCAGCAAAGACTGTACATGACTATAGACCGATGAAGAATTTGTGGAGTCAGGATCAAAGGGATCGACTAATGTTGCGTCTCTACCCATGGGAAAAAAACAGAGTAATTTTGTTAATTTCTCTGCATGTCTACAGGGTAGAGACATTGCATGTGTGAAAGACTTGGTCAAACACATTACAAGGATTCATTTGCAAACCATAAATTTGCTTGTCAGATTTGAAACTTCTTACAATCTTTAGAAACCTCTCCCAAATTTACATCAGTTAAACCTTCACTGATTTCAATCATCATTTGTTTTCACACATGACTCTGGAAGCTTGGACCAAACACTAAATCTATTTTAAGAACATTTAGTTAGATGGAGTCGAGTGGACAGAGGTTTGTGTGGAGCATAAACACTGGTATAGACCTGTTGGGGCCAAATGGCCTGTTTCTGTGCTATATATTCTATGTAATTCTATATGTAGCACTTCATTTTTTATTTGCATACCATCTAGCTGCTTCTTTGATGCACCTTAAAATCTAGTATCTGCTCCAGGTTCCAGAATACCTGCTAAATTCATTCGAAGTGATGAGTTATAAATTCTCTGTTGCACTACCCAATGTTTACTCAAACTAGTACTGCTTCGACAGCCATTTTCCTCTTATGAGCAGGAGGAATAATGCCATGCATTCATGGCACTAATTCCTCATGTTGACAACTCAACACAATTGCTTTAAAATAAACAAAAAGAGAAAAGAAAATTTACCATCAGGGTCTGCACACCAGAAATGAGGTCCCACATTTTCCTCTGCAATATATTTTCTGTTGGTAGTATGATGCCATTACTTAAGGCATTGCAGCAGCTTCCAGGAAAGTAAGCATTCACTTGCATCGTACGGTGCTGCTGGTTTCAAATGAGCTGGACAATGAGAGTGTGGAATCCTTTACTGCTGATTATGTGATGGGTTTAATAAAGGGAGCCTGGCCACCAATACTCCTTGGACCTCGAGGAACCAGTCACTCTGAAATCTCAGTACCCGATCATGCTCCTGTCATTTGTCCATGGAGAGGTGGATGAGCTGCCTTGCTCAAGCAAACAATGCATCTGTTACTTAATGCACCTGTGCATGACTAAGTGGCACATTTTTCTGATGTCCCCAGCAGCAGCCTGAAAAGACCCGATCGCATAAAAGTCCAGGACCTCTACAGCCAGTGATAGTGTGGTGCCTTTGGTGGTATAACTTATCAATGGCTTCCTTTGAGAAGAACTACCTTTGTAAGCACTGCTCCCTGGGTCAATTGGAGGTATGTGGACATTGGTCTTGTATTTTAGAGTGTGGGGGGGGGGGGCGGGTTAGAGGTAATGGCAGGTGGGCGCCATGTGCCTCCTACGCTATTTGACCAACTTGTCTTCTCCAAATTGCTGCATGACTTCTTTCTCAAATAAATGATATGAGGTTATTTCCTTTGCAAGGGGATGGTTGGGATGGGGTGGTCAAGGGTTTAAATGGGAGCCATTGAGATCGACTGAAATCAGGACAAAAATCTCTATATCCATTACAATTCTGGATGGCAATATTCTAAAGAGAGCAGTAATTCGAACCCCAGCTGATCTTGCATAGGAACAGTATTGTATAAAGCACACACTTTAGTCTGGAGCTAAAGATAGTCCAGTGAGTTTAGAAAAGGATTATATAAACGTTATGTTGTTTTTATGTTCCCCAATAACTGAATTATTACAAAATGCTTATTTTCAGAATACTCTTTTTTTTATTGTGTATACACTTACTAAAGTGGCTTTGAACAATATTTGTATATAAGCCGCTAATTGTGTATCTTGGTTGACTGCAATAAAGCGACTGATTCAATGAAGCCACCATACGAGATGCTTAGAGTATTTCAGGCACAGTTGATGTCATGTATGTACATGCTATTTGTAGCTACCAGATGGTGTCATTGTTGGAGGCCACTGAGCAGCACGCATAGAGTGATGCTCTGGTATAAAAGGCCAGCCTTTTTGGAGTCAAGCACTTTGGGCCCAAATAAAGCAGAAGCAAGGTTGTACCTTGCTTAGTTAAACAGTACTCAGTTTGAACCTTTATTGCATACATAACAGTTGAGACCTCAGTGACTTTACAAAACTAAGTTACAAAATTAAGTTACAGAAATGGTGTTTGCAGATGCTGTTTGAAAAGATGTACATTTTGAAAGCTAAAGCCTTTCAGCCCTCGCAGAGCTAATCTGACCAATAAATTACTTCTGTCAGCATGTGCCACCTGAACTAGTCATTGATTAAACTAATTCTCACTCCTATAGCTGTTGAGTTCTGATTTGAAGACCTCTTTTTCCCTAGAAGTAAACAGATCATATACGGAAAAGGGTTGTAAACTAACCTTGAACTTTAATATCAATATCTCAGTTAGCTGAGGCAGCATTGTGGTGGCCAAATACAGAAATCACGAGTATTTTGCAATGTGTGGTACCTGGAACCCTTAGAAAGGACCATTTTTTGGAATCTGAGCACTTGGCCAGCTGGAACTGTAGTATAATGTCACAAGAGGTTTCCCCACAGTTTCCAAACAATGCACACACTGACATGGTCAGTAGGGTAAGTGAATGAAAACAACTCCGACTCACAAGCTTCCAAGAAGCTTCACCAGTCCAAAAGCAACATGCGACTCAGCCAAGCAGAGAGTTGGATCCTTCACAGACTCTGCTTGCAACCCGACAATGCTAGCTTCCTCCAGAACTTACACATCACTGCAAGAATCCTTATTCAAGTCTTTTACTTAAAACGACGCTCAATAAACTTGTGGGTAAAGGCGCCACCTGGTATACAAATCAGAAAAATCACCTATAATTATCCGTCTGGTCTCGAGTTAGCTAATCTCACCTAATACAGCAGTTGGAGTGCTGCAACATTTGCCTCATCACCTCTGCAATTAGCAAGGAGAAACATAAAATATCAGTCACAGTTTGCATTCCTGATCAGGAGTGGGAACTGTAGCTGATGTTTGATTTTTCGCCTTGCAAGTGTAGGGGCAATCAATCCAACTACCATGCTAATTGGTACCTTCTGCTAGAAAGTGTGCAAATGTGGACACTGGAAAATGACAGGGTCTGGGGCTTGGCTGTAATATCTTTCATGGTTGAATAATACTGCTATTCATAATCGAAGCTCACACAAAGAATGATCACTTGGGATAGGTACCAAACAACTGGTAATAATCACGCTGCTGTATACCAGCAGGAGTGAATCTTTGACAAGAGGGGAGAAAAATGGGGGGGGGGGGGGGGAAGAAGGGGAAACAACTTCCTATTTAACAGGGGAATGTAAGTGGAGGGCTAAATATAATAAGTGCTGTATGCTCACTATGATGCAAGTCACAGAAAATTTGTTTTCCACTACCCATCATGTTATTAAATACATGGCTCCATGAAAGCCCGTGTGTATCTTACTGGAGCGGACATGCTGGAGTGAATTGTCACAAGAGGATTCCTTTAACTCATGGTCTATGAACAGTTATAAACACAGCCACGCCAGTGTCATCAATGCTGCCAAGTGGTTACACAGTTCCGGAGCCTTCTTCCCCAGTACCATTCCAGTGTATCTGCTCCCCCACAGTGGATGTACACAAGTTTCCACAATAAAACCTTATGAATTATAACTGTCAAAAGTGGAAAAATCTTTTTGCTACAATTAATGTTGAGAAAAGAACTTCACTTCCAGTTTAAAAAAAACAATGCTTTCTGAGTTCATCAAACACAAATGGAGAAGAATATCCCATAAACATCCATCTGTAGTGTTTAAAGAGTTCAATTTTCCTCTTTGCCAATTTTTTGACGCCCAGGAGGATTAACGGCCGATTTTTGTGTGCGTGATTGGGCTGAAAACAAAAGGTTGCCACTTTCGCCAAAGTAAAATTTCATTTTGGTGCTGCGGTACCCAAAGTTAAGTCTGGGGGTGGAGCTTCAAGTGTGCACCAAAAAGTTTCTGAGCATGTCCGAAAAAAAACTAACTTTTTCCATGTGATGGGTGAACTTCCTGGTCTGGATCAAGAGCTTGTGAGAATGCATTTGAATTGGAGCCGGATCTGGACATTTAGGGCCCAAGTTTCGGCCTCAGTTGCTCCTGATTTTTTGGAGCAACTGGTGTAGAACGGAGTATCTTAGAAATTCAAATTCTCGGCATTTAGTTTGCTCCAGTTCTAGTCAGTTAGAACAATTTCACTTTGGAACAGAATTTTTGTCCGGCCACTTACGCCTGTTTTCAAAGTTTCGACAGTGAAAACTTACTCCAAACTAACTTAGAATGGAGCAAGTGAAGATTTTTGTACGCTTGAAAAAACCTTTTCTACACTTTAGAAAATCAGGCGTAGGTTACAAATCAGGCATAGGGAATTGAGGGGGGGGTTTAAAGGGAAGTTTACAAACATTAAACACTTCAGTTTTACAAATAAAGAGCCATCATCAATTATAAATGATAAAAACATCAATAAATCAATCAAAAAAAATTAATAAGAAATATATATTTTTTTAAATCAATAAATAAAACATTTTCTACTTACCGACTGCAGCACCTGGTGCCGTCCAACAGCGTGCTGGGATGCCCCCCCCCCCCAGGTGTGTCACTGTCAGTGTCTCTATCTCTCTGTCTGTCTGTGTCTCTCATTCTCTGTCTGTCAGTGTCTGTGTTTCTGACAGCGAGGGGAGGGAGGGGGGCAGGGGGAGGGGAGGGAGGGAGGGATGGGGAGAAGGGGGGACGAAAGGAGAAGGGGGGGACGAAAGGAGAAGGGGGGGACGAAAGGAGAAGGGGGGGACGAAAGGAGAAGGGGGGGACGAAAGGAGAAGGGGGGAGGGAGGCTGAACGGACCGGGGTGGCCGGGCCCAAGACTTAGGGCAGGGCCCGTCCCCAGCACCAGATTTACAGGTAGGTGGCGTTGGGTCGGGTCGGGTCGGGTCGGGAGCACGGGTCGGGTCGGGGGGGAGGAGGGAGGTCGGATTGGTTCGGGTCGGGTGGGGGGGGGAGGAAGGGAGAGGGAGGTCAGGTCGGGTGGGGGAGCGCGGGTCCGGTCCGGTCCGGGGGTGTGGAGCGAGAGTTGAGCCGGGTCGGGAGGAAGCAGGAGCTGGGAGTGGGAGGAGCCTTATGCACGCAGCCCCAGTGAGGCCATTCGGCCAGGGCTACGGGCTGCGTGCTTCGGGCCCCTCCCACACAGTTTTGGGCACCTGGAGCTACTGCACATGCGCGTCCACTGTAGCGCACATGTGCAGAGGTCCCGGCACTGCTTTCAGCACAGGGACCTGGCTCCGCCCCCTACAGCTCGTGCTGCGCCGCGCCGGGTTCCAGAGGACCAGCAGGGAGCCGTAGAATCTGTATGTTTTTTTTTTAGGCGCACTTTGTGGCGCGAAAAACGGGCGTCCAGGTCGGGGCTGCGCCGTTCTAGGCGCTGCCCGAAACTTGGGCCCTTAAATTTTAGTTGCAAAAGATGGATCCAAGGGACGGAGAATGGGAAGGGCCAAGAGATTTCTAGCAGAAGAAATTGAGCCCCTGGTAGATATAATTGATAGGAGATGGGATGTGCTTGAGAACAAAGGGACAAAAGAAACAGAAAGTGTGTGTGTGTGTGTGTGTGTGTGTGTGTGTGTGTGTGTGTGTGTGAGAGAGAGAGAGTGAGACAGCAGAAAGACCCTCTCTTAAAAAGTTATATCTTTGCAGGAAGCCGTCACAGATTAACCGAGAAAGGTCAAAAACAAGAGGTGCGCCAAATAGGCGGCAACAGCCAGCCGCGGAACAAAGTATCGCTAATATGATTAAATCTCACAAGACAAGATCAACCACTAATGTGGACGCTGGGTCCAGATTACTGAGAGGGGGTAAGCCATACAAATTGCACAGTCTGGGTTGGCTAAATGTTAAGTACTGCGTAGGCTAGCTACCCTTCGGTTTGTGAGATGTTTTCGGTCAGCTACGCTTCGGTTTATCCAATGTGCTATCATCGTGATCTTTGAAAAGAGCTTGCACTGTATGACCCTCGTACTCATGTCACTCTGCTCCCTCCTCTGCTGCTACCCAAACATCGGCTCCGTTATGTTTTGCAGATGTTGCGCATCAGGAAGAGACAAAAAAGCTGAAGCAGAAGTAGAAGCAGAGCATGATCATAGAAACATAGAAAATAGGTGCAGGAGCAGGCCATTCAGCCCTTCTAGCCTGCACCGCCATTCAATGAGTTCATGGCTGAACATGAAACTTCAGTACCCCCTTGCTGCTTTCTCGCCATAACCCTTGATCCCCCAAGTAGTAAGGACTTCATCTAACTCCCTTTTGAATATATTTAGTGAATTGGCCTCAACTACTTTCTGTGGTAGAGAATTCCACAGGTTCACCACTCTCTGGGTGAAGAAGTTTCTCCTCATCTCGGTCCTAAATGGCTTACCCCTTATCCTCAGACTGTGACCCCTGGTTCTGGACTTCCCCAACATTGGGAACATTCTTCCTGCATCTAACCTGTCTAAACCCGTCAGAATTTTAAACGTTTCCATGAGGTCCCCTCTCATTCTTCTGAACTCCAGTGAATACAAGCCCAGTTGATCCAGTCTTTCTTGATAGGTCAGTCCCGCCATCCCGGGAATCAGTCTGGTGAATCTTCGCTGCACTCCCTCAATAGCAAGAATGTCCTTCCTCAAGTTAGGAGACCAAAACTGTACACAATACTCCAGGTGTGGCCTCACCAAGGCCCTGTACAACTGTAGCAACACCTCCCTGCCCCTGTATTCAAATCCCCTCGCTATGAAGGCCAACATGCCATTTGCTTTCTTAACCGCCTGCTGTACCTGCATGCTAACCTTCAATGACTGATGTACCATGACACCCAGGTCTCGTTGCACCTGCCCTTTTCCTAATCTGTCACCATTCAGATAATAGTCTGTCTCTCTGTTTTTACCACCAAAGTGGATAACCTCACATTTATCCACATTATACTTCATCTGCCATGCATTTGCCCACTCACCTAACCTATCCAAGTCACTCTGCAACCTAATAGCATCCTCCTCGCAGCTCACACTGCCACCCAACTTAGTGTCATCCGCAAATTTGGAAATACTGCATTTAATCCCCTCGTCTAAATCATTAATGTACAATGTAAACAGCTGGGGCCCCAGCACAGAACCTTGCGGCACCCCACTAGTCACTGCCTGCCATTCTGAAAAGTACCCATTTACTCCTACTCTTTGCTTCCTGTCTGACAACCAGTTCTCAATCCACGTCAGCACACTACCCCCAATCCCATGTGCTTTAACTTTGCACATTAATCTCTTGTGTGGGACCTTGTCGAAAACCTTCTGAAAGTCCAAATATACCACATCAACTGGTTCTCCTTTGTCCACTTTACTGGAAACATCCTCAAAAAATTCCAGAAGATTTGTCAAGCATGATTTTCCCTTTCACAAATCCATGCTGACTTGGACCTATCATGTCACCATTTTCCAGATGCACTGCTATGACATCCTTAATAATTGATTCCATCATTTTACCCACTACTGAGGTCAGGCTGACCGGTCTATAATTCCCTGTTTTCTCTCTCCCTCCTTTTTTAAAAAGTGGGGTTACATTGGCTACCCTCCACTCCATAGGAACTGATCCAGAGTCAATGGAATGTTGGAAAATGACTGTCAATGCATCCGCTATTTCCAAGGCCACCTCCTTAAGTACTCTGGGATGCAGTCCATCAGGCCCTGGGGATTTATCGGCCTTCAATCCCATCAATTTCCCCAACACAATTTCCCGACTAATAAAGATTTCCCTCAGTTCCCCCTCCGACCCCTTTTATATCCGGAAGCTTGTTTGTATCCTCCTTAGTGAATACCGAACCAAAGTACTTGTTCAATTGGTCTGCCATTTCTTTGTTCCCCGTTATGACTTCCCCTGATTCTGACTGCAGGGGACCTACATTTGTCTTTACTAACCTTTTTCTCTTTACATACCGATAGAAACTTTTGCAATCCGCCTTAATGTTCCCTGCAAGATTCTTCTCGTACTCCATTTTCCCTGCCCTAATCAAACCCTTTGTCCTCCTCTGCTGAGTTCTAAATTTCTCCCAGTCCCCATGTTCGCTGCTATTTCTGGCCAATTTGTATGCCACTTCCTTGGCTTTAATACTATCCCTGATTTCCCTTGATAGCCACGGTTGAGCCACCTTCCCTTTTTTTATTTTTACGCCAGACAGGAATGTACAATTGTTGTAATTCATCCATGCGGTCTCTAAATGTCTGCCATTGCCCATCCACAATCAACCCCCTAAGTATCATTCACCAATCTATCTTAGCCAATTCATGCCTCATACCTTCAAAGTTACCCTTCTTTAAGTTCTGGACCATGGTCTCTGAATTAACTGTTTCATTCTCCATCCTAATGCAGAATTCCACCATATTATGGTCACTCTTTCCCAAGGGGCCTCGCACAATGAGATTGCTAATTAATCCTCTCTCATTACACAACACCCAGTCTAAGATGGCCTCCCCCCTAGTTGGTTCCTCGACATATTGGTCTAGAAAACCATCCCTTATGCACTCCAGGAAATCCTCCTCCAAGGTATTGCTTCCAGTTTGGCTAGCCCAATCTATGTGCATATTAAAGTCACCCATTATAACTGCTACACCTTTATTGCATGCACCCCTAATTTCCTGTTTGATGCCCTCCCCAACATCAGGAAGCTGTCAGTCCAGATATTCTTCAAAAAGATCTGGACGAGGATGAGCTGGAGAATGAAGGGCAGCAGGAAGACCCCAATACTGAGATGGTTACATTGGAATTGAGCCGGTGAACCTCCCGAGTGCGCCAAGCCCTTTCCTGAGCGATACAACCGACGCGACACTTCATGGTGTGCAATCTGAGGCTGCGGGCCCCAGTGGGTTGCAGCAAGCCACACCTCAAGACAGCCGAGGAGGGTGGGAAGGAGAGCGCAACCTGAAATGTAGGATGCAGGGGACATGGGACAGCTGATGGAAATGAGTGGGGAGAGCATTGAGCTAACGAGATCACTCCTGGATACCATGGGTGGGGTGAGGGGAAAATTAGCAGTAGAAGTAGCAACACTGTCTGGAGGAATAGAAGCACTATCGGAACAGATTATGGAGGGAATATGGGAGGCAGCTGATGCACTGTTGGGACAGATGAGGAAAAGGATGTTGGAGATTAGGGAGGGAATGTCGGAGATTGGGGAGGGAATGTTAGAGATAGCTGCTGCAATAAGTGGACACACCCAGGCTGTCATTGCTCAACAGCAATTGGCAGCATCAACTGCTGCCACTCACATTCCAATCCCCAGACCAACCTAGGTAGTGTGCCATGGGTTGATCCACAGGCTGAGGAAGAGTCCGAAGAGGAACCTGAGCCTTCCACAATATCGTCTGCTAGGTCTGTCCCTGTCCAACCCCACCAACAACAAATGCATCTTCGTGCAGAAAACAGAAAAACGTAGGGTTTTTCTGATTGGTACTTAAGGCCACTTAAGGAACTGTGCCGTTCTTTAAAAAGAAATCGGTTTTGGCGAAAATCACTTAAATGGCTGCGCCAAAAAATCTGCTGTACAAAAAATCTGATGCTGACAGTCGCCTCTGGCGTACAAACTTTGAGCAAAGTTGCAAATTCACGATTGCTTCAAAAAAAAAAATCAGTGAACATCAAAAAAATGGCACCCAATGATGGCAAAAATGGAGTCCAAAGTGCTTCTCATTAATACAATTCCTGGAAGGAAATATCACATTTAGTTTCAGGAACCTTTAGTCACTAAAGTCTCTGAAGCTTTGCCTGGATTATTGAGAGTCTGATACACAATCCTTACTTTAATTTCCACAGATGTGGCTGACTACAACTACAATTTGTATTTATATAGCACCTTTAACATAGTAAAACATCCCAAGGTGCTTCACAGGAGTGTTAGAAGACAAAAAAAATAAATTTGACACTGAGCCACATAAGAAATTTACAGCAGATGACCAACAGCTTGAAAAAGAGGTAGGTTTTGAGGAGCGCCTTAAAGGAGGAAAGAGAGATGGAGAGGTTTTAGGAGGGAGTTCCAGAGCTTCGGGCCCAGGCAGTGAAGACATGGCCACCGATGGTGAGCAGTTATAATCAGGGATGTTCAAGAGGGCAGAACTTGAGGAGTGCAAATATCGAGGGGACATTGTGAGGCTGAAGGAGATTACAGAGATAGGGAGGGAACAAGGCCATGGAGGGATTTGTAAACAAGGATGAGAATTTTTAAAATCAAGGCATTGCTTAACCAATGTAGGTCAGCAAGCACGGGGGTGATGAGTGAACGGGACTTGGTGCAAGTTAGGACACTGGCTGCCGAGTTTTGGACAACCTCAAGTTTATGTAGGATAGAATGTTAGTGGCCAGCCAGGAGTGCGTTGGAGTAGTCAAGTCTAGGAGGTAACGTGAGGGTTTCAGCAGATGAGCTGAGGTAGGGGTGGAGACAGGCAATGTTATTGAGGTGGAAATAGGTGGTTTTAGTTATGCCGCAGATGCGTGGCCGGAAGCTCATTTCACGGTCAAATATGACACCTAGGTTGCGATGCTACGGAGAGGGTTGGCTAGGGAACGCAGTTTGTGGCGGAGACCAAAGACAATGGCTTCGGTCTTCCCAATATTTAATTGGAGAAAATTCCTGTTCATCCAGTACTGGATGTCGGACAAGCAGTCTGGCAGTTTAGAGATCGTGGAGGGGTCGAGAGAAGTGGTGGTGAGGTAGAACTGGGATCTGTCAGTGTACATGTGGAAACGGACGCCATGTTTTCGGATGATGACGCCAAGGGGCAGCATATAAATGAGAAATAAGAGGGGGCCAAGGATAGATCCTCGGGGGATACCAGAAGCAATGATGTGGGAGTGGGAAGAGAAGCCATTGCAGGTGATTTTCTGGCTATGATTACATAGATAAGAACGGAACCAGGCGAGTGCAGTCCCACCCAGCTGGACGATGGTGGAGAGGCATTGGGAGGAGGATGGAGTGGTCAACTGTGTCAAAGGCTGCAGACAGGTTCGAAGGACGAGGAGGGATAGTTTACCTTTGTCATAGTCACAAAGGATGTCATTTGTGGCTTTGATGATAGCCGTTGGTATTGTGGCAGGGGTGGAAACTAGATTGAATGGGAAAGATGGGCACGGATTTGGGAGGCAACTACAGCCACAACCTGGTCAGCTCTTTAAACTATTGGTACAGGTTGAACCTCCCTTATCCAGAACTCCCTTATCTAGAACCACCCCTCGACCAGAACCATTCCCAGCCACTGGGTGACGCATGCGCAGAACTCCGACATGATCAAATTGAAGTCTTTCCTTGCTGTCGACTCCCGCAATCGCTGGCCTGACCCCACGATCCATCGCGCTCCCCCCCTCCCCCATGATCTCTCTGCCGCACTCCCAGCCCCAATATCCCTTTGCTCAGTACGTGTACCATCCAATTGAACGTGACCACCCCTCGTCCGGAAAAATCCCTTATCCAGAACAGGCCAGGTCCCGAGGGTTCCGGATAAGGGAGGTTCAACCTGTACTGCTACTTCTGAAGACACCAAGAAACAACGAAAGAGGGAGTTTTCATAGCAATTCAGTAAGAACAGCAGCAAATATAAATGCTACCGTTCCAATTATTTTTACTAACCATGGGCATATATCATCAATTATATTTTCTCAACAGTACCCTGTACAGATCATCCATAGCATTGGGGAACTGGCTACAAAATAAAGTTATAATTCCAAGTTTGAAATAAGCACGCACGTATGTCTGAACCAACATTAAAACTGCCTATATCAGCAACGCAAGTATATTATAGAAATAATTAAATGCACAAAAATTAAATGAAGGCAATTAATCAATAGCATCATCCAACCTAATCTGCATATTTCTTTAAAGTATGAATAATGTCTGTGCTTTTTATGAATTTGGTAACGAGCAACTTCTTTCTGCATGCAATTAGATTCATCTGCACTAATCTATAAATATGCATGCATGTTAATAATTTCAAAGTGCTCAATTTCTTCGCTCTAAAAGTATGATTACTTCAGGATTTCATCAACACTATTTGAAGCCATTACTTGTTTACTATAAAAACAAGTTTACTGTAACTATTTACAACTATGCATTTCATAGAATAGTACAGCACAGAAGGAGTCTTTTCAGCCCATTAAGTCTATGCCGGCTTTTTTGAAGAGCAATCCAGTTAGTCCCACTCCACCGCTCTTTCCCCATATCCCTGCAATTTTTTCTCCTTCAAGTATTCCCTTTTGAAAGCTACTATTGAACCCATATCCACCATCCTATCAGGCAGTTCATTCCCAACTCTAACCACTCACTGCATAAAAAAGATTTTCCTCATGTCGCCTGTGGTTCTTTTGCTAATCACCTTAAATCTTGCTCTCACTTAATCGACCCTTCAATCATTGGAAACAGTTTCTCTTTATTTACTCTATCTAAATCCTTCAAGATTTTAAACACCTCTATCAAATCTCCTCTTGACCTTCTCTGCTCCAAGGAGAACAACCCTAGCTTCTCCACCCAATCTACATAACTGCAATTCCTCATCCCTGGAACTATTGTAGTAAATCTCTTCTGCACCCTCTCCAAAGCCTTCACGTCTTTCCTAAAGTGTGGTGGCCAGAACTGGACACAATACTCTAGTTGGGGCCGAACTAGTGTTTTATGTAGATTTAGCATAACTTACTGGCTTCAGTACTCAGTGGGCTGGATTTTCAGGCTTTTGTGATTTCGCCAGTTTTTGTGAGCAAATAGTGGAATTTTTTTTTTAGCAGCAGGTTAACATTAGCGCTGGAACGTGCAACTTTCGATAAATGGAGCCTTAACATTATCGCTAACTCCAGCATTGCACAAGAGATTGTGCACGCTGGAGCTGAAAGTACCGCCGGCGGAAAAAAAATTGGCACTTCTGCACATGCTCAAATATTCTTTTTCTTCTTCTTCCCGCGTTTGTGGTCAGTTGTCCGATCGCAAATGCTAATGCAGGGAGCGTTCGCACGCATGCGCAGTACACCTGAGGTTGATTCAGCCACTTTACATTTGATTTCGACGATGGAGCAGCATTGAGAGTTGGAGTAAGGTAGGCAATGGGCCAGGAGGATTACCGTGGAGGCGAAAGAGGCACTGGTCACTGCTGTGGAGAGCAGATGGGGAGATTTACGTAGGAGGGGGGTAAAAAGTTGACGCCTCCCAGCAATATTTAGAATCTGAGGGGAGATCGCTGACGAGGTCTCTGCCTCAGGAAATGTGGCATGGACGGCCAACCAATGCAGAAAAAATGTAACAATCTCATGCGGGTCGTCATTTTCATTTTCATTCATGCACTCCTTTCATTAATGAAATTATTAATCTGACATACTATTTGTTCTGATGCTGTTGCTGGGTCTCTGTTCTCTGTGGGTCGCCTCCTAAAATGCATGACACATAGGTTGGCTTATTTTGGCACCCTATTTGCTATGAATGATCTTTTCACATTATTAAGATTGTTTTCTGAGAGTTCATAAGATGTTTCCGCACTTCGATGTCCTCCTGATGAACCACGTGCAACTTCCAAGGCAATTAAACAGAGGACTGTATTACATTCAGACAGTATGGTATAAGTGCTTCGGTGGCCATCTGTGTGTGCCACAAGAGCAGATGGACCATCTGGTAACCATTCCCATTTTCATCTTCACAGGCAAAGAAGTCACTCAATCGCCGGGAGCAGCTGTGCACAGGCGGTGGTCCAGCCTGCACCCTGCCACTCACGGACATGGAGGACCATGTGGTAGGCCTCATCGGTGCCGACGGTCGGGAAACTGCATGTGGGGGTGCTGACCCCCGATTGGAAAGTTTTAATAAGTCCTGCACACTCCCTGGGCTAGGTTGGGGCAATGTGATGCAGTATCTGTGGACTGCGGTTGGAGCACTGTGATGCAGTGTCTGTGGGCTAGGTTTGGGCCAATGTAATGCAGTTTTTGTGGACTACATATAATGGAGTAGTGGCGGTCCTTCAAATGAGCTTGTGTTATGTGACCTTACTCATGTCACCCTGTCCCCTCCCCTGCTGCTAACCACTGGTCTGTTGCTTTCTACTTCCAGATGAAGAGTCACAAGCGCTGCATGCCTCCTATGAAATCTCCACATCAAGGCATCATGTGTTGGGGGGGGGGGGGGGGGGAGGGGAGACAATTGATGAGCTGGCTGCGGTGTGGGGGTGGGCGGGGGAGTGGAGAAGGGGGCAGATGCACTCCACACCTCTTTTGGCACCGGGAACCATGTCGTCTGGGGATGACCACACATTCCCGGGCTTTCGCATCTCCGAGGCTGCAAAGACTACTAGTGGCATGCAGTAACGCAGTTCTGGAGTCGAATACCATATGCCATCTCTCCGGAGGGGGAGTCCAGTGTCGCACACACATCACCTGTGACTGGCGCCGCCAAACAAGAAGCTCGCCAGTCAGAAGCCGAGCCTTCCATACCGCAAGCTTCTCCAGTTGATCCCCACATGGCGTCTGCAAGGTCTCTCCCCCCATATCAGCAGGAATCTGACCGCCTTGCTGCACAAACTGGTGCCACTTTGGGAAGGGGGAAGCAGGCGATGGAGGGGGCTAGGGGTAAGGGGCGGAGGAGGGGAGAACACCCAGTGTTAAGACGTTGGGGCAGGGGTTGTTGTGCTGTTCTTGTTATTAAAGTTATCAAAGTTTTCAATGTTTATTAAGGTTTATTTTAAAGTTTACAAAGTTGGAAAGTTTACATTTTTGAGAAAGTTTGTTCTTTACTTTAATCATTCCTGCATAGTGTCTAATTTTCAGAATAAGAGGGGGAATAGTCAATATGGTGGGATAGAGTGGCTAGGCAACAGTCAAACATGCCGTTCACTCTTCAAGCAAAGCGTTCAATTATCAGCTGCTGACGTAAGACTTTTGCAGCAACAAAATTTCCACGATGCCCCCCCCTGTGGTTGTGGTGGGGCCTGTGTTCCTCGCCAGGCTCCTCGTACTCATCCTATTCTTCCTCCCTTCCCCCCCACCTCCTCACCCCCCCACCCAGGTGGTTCTGCAATCCCCATTGGCAATTCCTGTCCCCACATGATAGCCAATTTGTGAGGCATGCAGCACACCATAATGAACTCAGAGACCTGCTGAGGGGAGTATTGTAGGCAGCCTCCAGAGTGGTCCAGGCATCGGAAGTACTGCTTGAGCACTCCAACTGTCCGTTCGATGATGTTGCGTGTGGCTGCATGGTTCGCATTATAGCGATGCTCGGCTCCTGTCTGAGGGGGTCATGAGACAGGTGGTGAGGCCGTAACCTTTGTCCCCCAGCATCCAGCCCTTGTCTTGTGGTTGATGCTCCAATAGGCCCGAGACAGTGCTCCCACACAAGATGAAAACATCATGGATGCTCCTTGAATATTGGGCATTGACTGCTATGATGCGCTGAATATAGTCGCTGACGATCTGAACATTCATGGAGTGGAATCCCTTTCGGTAAACCTCTTGATTGTGTAAAAGTGCTCGCAGGGTGATGTGTGTACAGTCAATGGCGCCCTGAACCTTGGGGAAGCCAGCAAATCATCCAAAACCTACAGCCCTCTCATTCTGGGCCTCCTTGGTTATTGGGAAGTTTATGAACTCCAACCTGCGTGCGTACAATGATTAGTCACCTGGCGAATGCTGCAATGTGTAGCATACTGGGAGATGGAGCTTATGTCCCCTGTTGATGCCTGAAAGGAGCCGGAGGCATCGAAGGCAAGTGCCGCAGTCACCTTCCTCGATGGGCAGTGCAGTCCTGTTGCTGCTGGTAGGCTGTAGGTCTGCCTATAGGAGCTGGCATATCTCTGTCAGCACTTCTTTTCGAAGCGCAGCCTTCGAACACACTGTGCCTCAGAGAGCTGCAGGTATGAGTGCTGTTCCCTGTAAACTCGTTGGGGGCAAGGCCTCCTCCCCATATGTCTGCGACCTCTTCGATTATGTTCAAAATGACCATCAATAAGCCTTCTTGCAGCTCGATGCTGTATAAATATAGCAGCCAGGAATAATGACTAACAAGTATAGCCCCCATCTTTTAAAATGTCCTTTACAATGAATTATAAACTGACAATTGTAACCTATAAACTTCACTATCATAAACGCAGCCTCCTTCTCTGAATCCTTTTCGATATTGAATTAGTCAAGACAGCAATGGCCAACATTGGTTTATGTCTCAAGACAATGACAAATGGTTGAGTGAACCTTCTAGAAATTGCACAAGTATACAAAATTAGTCAGAACAGGCTACACCTGGCCATGCCTTTCCCTACCCTCCACTCACTTTCACGAGATGAAGAAAATGGAACATTACAAACGGGTCTGCAGATCATAAAGGCATCGGGCTTAACCCAGTTGCCTGTGCGAAGTTTGCTGATCTCAGTAAGGACAGTAGTGTGCCACTATTGGCTTTGCAGAGAAGAAAATAGCCCAGTAATGCCAATGAAGTGAGCAACATCTGTTTGACAGAGTGATCCATAAACAAAAGAAAAAGTTTGCTCAGAACAGAAAATTTAACATATCATGAGTCACTAAAGCAAGGTAAAAAGTTTCATTATTTATTCCTTCCAAATGCCAAGGATATACTCAGGTTTTGAGTTATAGAAGAAAAGATCAGCACTGTAGTAAAGTTCTACATTTTTTATTAACTTCAACAATTTTACATCCTTACAAAACACCATTAAACTTATCTATCCTCGTTTTTCAAGATGGCGCTGTTAGCTCCGGGTGCGCCCTGGGTCCGCCTGCTTTTTGCTGGTGGGTTCCCGGGCGGACGCTAAATCGGGTGTTAGGCTTGAAAGTTCCGCCCAGGGCGCTAGCGCAGTGTTGCATGACGATTGATGTCATCCAAACGCTCAAAACATCGGGCGGGTGCCTCAAAAACAATGCCGAAAGTTCCACCCCAGCGCTAAAAAAATTTTCCCCCTCGGTTAGCGCCAAAAATTCATTTTATCGCTTCGCCCAAGTGCTAAAATGGTCGCAAACGCCTCGAAAATCCAACCCGACATCTGTTCATAAAGCTCAGGCTCCCGTATGCTTTATTAACTGCATTGTTAACCTGTCCTGCTACCTTCAAAGATTTATGCACATGAACCCTTTGGTCTCTGTTCTTGCACCCCCTTTAAAATTGTACCATTTAGTGTAGATGGTCTCTCCCCATTCTTCCTATCTCTCTTCACACTTGTGTGTTGAATTTCATCGACCATGTGTCCACCCATTCCACCAGTCTGTCCATGTCTTCTTGAAGTCTATTACTATCTTCCTCACTGTTTACTACACTTCCAAGTTTCGGGTCATCTGCAAATTTTGAAATTGTGCCCTGTACCCCCAAGTCCAAATTATTAATGTATATCAAAAAGTGCAATGGTCCTAGTACTGAACCTTGGGGATTGCCTCTGTATACCTCCCTCCAGTCCGGAAACAGCATCTTTTGTTTTTAACTTGGATTTCCAGGATTTGCAGGGTTTTTTTACTTCAGGTTTCACTTGCATGAGTACTTGATAGATTTTGCTACATGTCAAATAAAGTACAACCTGTAGGGGTCTAAGAATTACCCAAACACCAGAGTAAAGGTTATACTTTTATTTTACAAATGCATGTAATAATAGTGCAATAACTGTTAAAGTGCAATTTAAACTTAATAAAGTTTTAGCTTATTTTACGAGCACACTGCAGATATAGACCTGGATTTTGCAGTAAAAATAACAGTGAGGCGAGCAATGCTCATCATTATTAAAGAATAAATTGGACAGCAACTTCCAGCATCCGCACATGCGCAGTTAAATGCTGAAATCAGGAAGTTGTTAACAAGTTGCCCTGCTCCTCCAAAAGCTTTGCTATAACAGTATCTTGTCGAGAGACTTGGCATTGAAACACATGGAACAGTATGAGGTTGTGGTACTTGCATGATGAATATCCACTAAATTTGCCAGAGTTAGGCTTGAGCATTCGAGTGCAAGTACATTTTTTTTTTAAACGGAGTAATAAGTCTTAATTATTGCCAAAAAACCTCTCAGGCACTGAAGCGTAACTTTCATAAGTGTGGAGTGTCATTCCTTCCGATTTTAATTATTATTGATTTTTTAAAAATTAAAAATATAAATTATATTTTTAAACCTTTTCTTTGTGTCTCATCTCTCTCTCTTAATCCCATCTTTCTTTCCCTCTCTATTTTGCTTTCTGTACATGATTTGACATTGAATTTTCTATTCTAACTGATTCTGCTTGCCTCAGTAAGGATTCTCCAATCTGATTGGTTAAGGAGATGCACAGTTGCTTTCCCTGTTCACACAGGTCCCAGATGCCCTGTGGAGGGGACTCATAGCAAGTTCCAGTGCAAAAGCCCATAACAAGTCTGTGTAATAAATAGCTGCTGTCGTTTGTTCACCGCTGGCCACAAAATCCAGGGCATCATTTTCAGCCTGTCCAATTTCAAAAGGAAGAAGAGCCTGATTATAAAAAAAGCCCCAGATTCACTTTGGTAAAAGTTCGATAATACGTGAACATTTACAATCATTACAGGTTCATAAACACACAAGTCTAATATGCGGACAGTTCATAATATGGCAGCTTCCTCAAAGAACTCAGACAAAGATGGAAGGAGATAGACAAGGTAGCTCCAAGCAATTTCAATTTCTGAAAAGTCAATAATGAGGACAACTATGCAGTTTGATTAAAGATTGAAATAAGTCTTGTGAAATATGAAGGGGGAACAACTTGTTAAATATTAAAAGGATCTGCCTCCTTTTGATTTTTTTGTCAGTTTTGAGGGGTTAATATGGGTAAGGAGTAAAACAAATTAGAATAGGGTGCAGTGTGTAAATATACAAAATGGGTTGTCACTTATGAATCCACTGTAAATGCTGATTAGGGTTGATCGGAATGATGCTGAGTTTGCACATGTACATTCATTATAAAAGTGATTGTTACAAGGAATGTGAACACTTGGTATGCACCGATAGCTGTCTTTGTCCTAGATATTTATGAAAAATAAAACAGTGATATGAGGAGGTAGTTCACCGAGAGGCAGACAGAGAGAACATAAATCTCTTCTTAGCTTCTAGTGGGCTGGATGGGTTGAAATGCAGAAGTGTCTTAGCTATTAACAAGATGATAGTGTTCACTAAAGCAATGTATTTGAAAGGTTGATATTTCAGTTAGGCAGAAAGCTCACTCAAAGGCCTAGAGGATAAAGCCACTGCTTCTTGTATATGTAGGTTAGCCGACTGCAATTCATGCGAACAAACCAACATTTCAAAGTCATCACTCAACTTGTCCATTTTGCAGCTAAACATCAGCAAAGCTGATTTCACCCACCAGCATCACTCTGGTAATACGTGAGGCTGCTGCGCGAAAGAATGGACTGCTGCTTTACCAACTTCTCTTCCTTTGCAGATACATCCTTTGGAGCAGCAACAGCTTCAGGAATCATAACCTTACAGGATCATTCTGAAAAGATTAGACCATTTGAACTATTTTAAGTTCAACCATCTAGAAAGATATTAACACCCCACCCCACTGCAGCCATCCAATTGTTTCTGAAATCATTCCAGAGTTTTTGCTGCCACAATTTCATCTGGAAGTTTATTTCATACATTAATTACTTTTTGTATACTCTCATCAATCTAACCTACTTCTACAAGATTATCTTTTCGATGTCTCCTTTTCAGGCTGAGAAGTCCCAAGTCTGTCCCATCTTTTCTCATTACTCAACTTCCTGACATGAGCAATCAATCCAACAGATCTTCTCTGGACTTCCTCCAGCGCTTGAATGTCTCATTCCTTGGTGAACAGAACTGGATGTGCCGTTTACCAAGAACACTATACAGTTTGATCGCTAGTGCCTCTGACCTACATGCTACTGTTTTGGTTATATAATTCGACATCCGATTAGCTTTGATGACTGCTACTCCACTCTGGTTTGGCATAGAATCTACCAAGACGCCTTGGTCTCTCATTTTCATCTATTTCAACACCATTTATGAAGTATCGTCCAGCTTTCCTTCTCGGGTGCAGTACTTTCACTTTTCTGCCACTGTTGTGCCCACTTACATATTTTGCCTAACTAGGTTAAATTTCTGAACTGCCTCTTCCCAGTCCACTGCCTCGCCTAGTTTGAGATCATATCCAAATCTCATCATTTATGTACATTAGAAACTGTACTGGTCCCAACAGCAAGCTCTGAGGCACCGCACTCAGTATTTCCCCCCAACTCTCGCTCTTTTAATGACTTATTTCCTATCTTTCAGCCAGTTTCTTAGCCATCCCCAAGGCATATCCTGAAACCCCACAGCTTTGAGTTTAATTAATAGCCTTTCACGTGGAACTTTGTCAAAAGTCTTTTGCAAGTCAAAGTACACCACCTCATTGGGCTTAATCACGATCCACTTTTGTAGTCACTTGCTCAAAGAAGTCAAGAGATATGATCAGGCAGGATCTTTCCTATCTGACTGTTGATAACTAGGTTATTGTTGTACAGATGACACTAAAATTTACTCCAAATATTCAACTAAACTATTTTATATCGGATTGAAGCAAGATTAATGGGTCTGTAGTTGTCAGTGTCTTGTTTTGACAACTTTTTAAAATATTGGTACCACATTAATCAGTTTCCAATCTACTGGCACCTCACGAGTTCAACTGACTCCCTCAATAAAAGTTAGTGTCTTACAAGTCTCCTCCCTAGTCTTTCTTAGCACTCTGCAGTAAATCCCATCTATCCCTGGGAATCACGAACCATACACAAGACATTTCTTTTTTTTTTATTCGTAGCCAATCTTTCCAATTCTTTGTCAAATCACAAATGCCAGAGGTCACCTTGCACACATCAAGAATCACTCTGCGCCAATGCTCTTAGCCAAAAGGCCGAGAGCCACTGCACCGTTCCTGGAAGTACTGCAATACCAGGTTCGTGCCATGGAGGTGGATGGGTCAGGCCCCCCACTCACCTCCGTGGAGGTGGATGGGTCAATCCACCCCACCCACCTCCTATTTCCAAAAAGCATAGGAGAACCACCTTCCTGATCCAGGGAGAACCACTTTGGGGGTCATGGTTACTCCCCTGTCAGGTCAGTTACGCATGATCTTAGCCAAAAGGCCGAGAAGCGATAGATGGGCACATGCAGGTGGGGCAATTAGTAAGCAAATCAACCTATGTCAATCTTATGCATGTAATGGCTATGAAGTGGAGGGAACGAAACAGAGTTCCAGCTTGAATGGCAGGTGTGTATGGATATCAGCTAAGAACACGAATAACTCGGGTATGATGCCTGCAATACACAAACACTTGAAGAATGACTTCATGGGCAAGCCATTGGAAACCAGCAGTTAGTTATGATAAGGAGCAAAAAATCTTCTTTGAAGTAAACAACTAAACAGATTGATGAGTTTTATATAATTCTAGAATCTTTGTAATCCTGTTAACATTATATGACATATTTCACTCTCCAGATTTTCCAGCAACCTGTTCTCGATGGCACAATGAATCAACCACTAGATGTCGAAAGTGCTCTGGAACCACTCACCCTCCGATGCTCTCAGTTCTCCTTATTGCTATGTGACTCTACAGTTAGACACCTGCATGCTATAATGTGTTAGTTTCAAAGTGCTGCATCACCACTGACATCAAATGTGCATCAAGTTTTATCACTTCAAAGCAGGGTGTTTGTGAGTGCGAGTGTGTGAGAACACAAGGGAATGCGAGAGAGTGAGCAGCAGCAAGAGCACACGACACAGGCACATATACACACAATCTGTCTCCACCAAACTGACTGGGAGTCAAGCAATCACTTCTCCTGCTGGGTAACATGATTGGCTTTGTTTCTTAATTGAATGTGGGGAAGGCACTTTCAGACAGTATCTTGGTCCTTAATTACAACTCAATTAAGAGATAATTGTACTGAAGATTACAGAGATCTAAAGACAATCACACTAACAAATGTAGGCTTACCTCCCAACACTTTAGATTGGCAATTAATGAACTCTGGCTTCTTGTCTGAAAGATATCGCTGAGAAATATTGTGAAGGATTTGAAAGAATGTACATTTCTCGGAGGCTGTGCTTGCAACCCACTGGTCAAAGGCATTCTCAAACACTAGGTCGAATTCAGGGCAATCCTGAAAGAAAAAAGTTAATAAGTTGCTTTATTACCCTTTTGTATTGAAACAATGTCAATGCACAATAAAAAACAACATTGCCCTACATTGCATGGACTGAGGCGAAAAATTATTTTCAGTTGATTACAAGTATTGTTAATGCCACTCACTTGAAGTTACAACCTTTCTAAATGGTATGACTGTGCACTTTTTGTTGTACTATAATCTTGCAACGCTTACTGAATCACCAATTTGGGAACAGTTTGACAATGGAAAGCAATTTTCAGGCATTCGATAAGCTTCCGCATAAGAGACTGTTTGCTGAAATTAAAGCGTATAGAATTGAAGGCAAATTATGAGGTGATTGGTTAGGCAGTTAGAAGACAGAGAGTAGGGATAATGGGTATGTACTCAAATTGAAAGGAAGTGACTAGTGGTGTTCCACAAGGATCTGTGCTGGGGACTCAACTATTCACTATATTTATTAATGACTTAGATGTGTTCTACAGGGCTGTAGTGATATTCGCCCTCCTGTATGGCTCGGAGTCATGCACCATATACAGTAGACACCTCAAATCGCTGGAGAAATACCACCAACAATGTCTTCGCAAGATCCTGCAAATCCCCTGGGAGGACAGATGCACCAACGTTAGCGTCCTCGATCAGGCCAACATCCCCAGTATCGAAGCACTGACCACATTCGACTAGCTCCGTTGGGCGGGCCACATTGTTCGCATGCCTGACACAAGACTCCCAAAGCAAGCGCTCGAATCGGTACTGCTACTCGGCAGGCGAGCCCAAGGTAGGCAGAGAAAATGTTTTAAGAACACCCTCAAAGCCTCCTTGATAAAATGCAACATTACCACCGACACCTGGGAGTCCCTGGCCAAGGACCGTCCTAAGTGGAGGAAGTGCATCCAGGAGGGCGCTGAACACCTTGAGTCTCGTCGCCGAGAGCATGCAGAAAACTAGCGCAGGCAGGAGCGGCAAACCGGTCCCACCCACCCTTTCCTTCAACGACTGTCGTGTCCCACCTGTGACAGAGACTGTAATTCCCATATTGGAGTGTTCAGTCACCTAAGAACTCACTTTGAGTGGAAGCAAGTCTTCCTCGATTTCAAGCGACTGCCGATGATGATGATGAGAAAACACAATAGAGAGCCCTATATCCAAGTTTGCTGATGACACAAAGATTGGTGGGAAGTAGTGTAGATGGGAGCATAAAATTACAAAGAGACATTGATAGAGACAAGTGAGTGCGTCAAATTGTGGCAGTTGGATTTTAATGCAAACAAGTGAGGTCATCCATATTGGACCAAAAAAGGATAGATTAGAGTATTATTTAAATGGTGAAAAGCTAGGAACAGTGAAGGTCCAAAGAGATTTAAGGGTCCATGTACACAGATCACTAAAAATTAATAGTCAGGTACAAAAAATAATCAAAAAGTCGAATGGAATGTTAGGCTTTATAACGAGGGCTAGAATATAAAGGGGAGGAGGTTTTGCTGCAGCTATAAAAAGCCTTGGTTAGACTGCATCTGGAGTACTGTGTACAGTTCTGGGCGCCACACCCGAGAAAGGATATACTGATCTTGGAAGGGGTGCAGCGCAGATGCACCATAATGTTATCAGGGCTAGCTTATAAGGAGAGATTACGTAAACTCGGCTTGTATTCCCTGAAATATAGAAGGTTAAAGGGTGATTTGATTTAAGTTTTTAGGATTTTTAAAGGAATTGATAGGGTAGAGAGAGAAAAACTTTTTCTGCTGGTGTGGGAATCTGAGACAAAATCAGAGCCAGGTCATTCAGGAGAAAAATTAGGAAACATTTCTTCATGCAAAGGATGGTAGAAGTGTGGAACTCTCCCACAAAAAACAGTAGATGACAGCTCAATTAATAATTTTAAACCCGAGATCTATAGATGTTTTGCTAGCTAAGGGTATTAAGGGATATAGAGCCAAGGCAGGTGGAGAGAGTTAAGGTGCAGATCAACCATTGAATGGCAGAACAGGCTCAAGGGGCTGAATGGCCTACTCCTGGTCCTTGCTCTAATTTAACTCATGTTTGAATGCAAGATCTAACTCACCCTTCAGATTTGGGCTTTGTTCTTTCCAGCATTACATTGTGAATAATTTTCCATTTCTCAAAACTCTAGTCTGATTCGACACATGATTAACTTCAGGAGTACACATATTAGGCTAAAAAGCTGCTTGAGGTCCATTCTTGCATTCTGCAAGTGTCCTGTTCTGTCAACCCAGAATTAAAATATTAGCCCAGTGAGAGTATCTGAAGTGTTGCTTTACATGAAAATGTGAAATCAAAAATATTGCAATCTATATCTGAATTTAGAAAAGTGCTGGCGGTGGTATTGCAAGAGTCTATCATTACCATAATTTAGGGATATGGGGCTCAATTTTCTCCAATTATCAGCACCGTTTTATGGGCATGAACCGTTCTTTTTTTTTGGAGTAAATTAAATTCCCCAAGTTTCCCCCAAGTTTCTGCGCTAGCGTAATTCACTTAGGTAGTTTTTTAGGCTACGATTTTTTTTACCTCGTTGGGGGTGTAACCTGCAAGGTGCTTATGCAGGTTGCTGTGAGCTGGCCAGAATGTGTTGTATGTTTCACTTTCCAGCCTCAGCCCGCAGTGTGTTTTGGATGAGGTATGGGGGGATGCCAGGGTTGTTAGAATTCTGCCACAGTACGATTCAACACCTTCAGGAATGGAGAGAAAAGATTGATGCCAACAAATTCAGTTGTTCAAAGAAACAAACTGAACTCACCTGAGCAATATTGTACATTATAGCAACATTTGGTGCATTTTGAGGAGTTAAATCAAAGCATGCGGCCTTTCTCAGAAAACCCTGCAGCAGTGCAGTTCTCCATCTATTGTGATGATTTAGTGGTGAAGTGATGAAACCTGGCCAATAAAAATTAGAATGTTCAAACACATGACTGTCTCAATTTGGAAGTTCAATTTCTACAGATATATTCCATTTACTTAAAAGGGTGGAAAGGTTTTTTTTATTTTTCTCTCAATGTGGAAATCAAACCTGTAGTCTAAGCCATATGTATTACCCAGTGTCTGCTCTGGCCATTTAAGCAAGTTTGGTCAGCTCTGATTTATTCCAATTTTTCTTAGGACCGCATATGTGACCACTCTGGAAAAACCTTCTGGGCAGTTAACAAAAGCAGTTAAGGGAGAGAGGAGCGAGGGGAGGGAAGCCTTTCAGCCAGGGTTAGGAGTGGCACCCGGCACTGGGAGGGGAGAGAAGCCTTTTGGGCCAGGGTTAGCAGCGGCACCGGGAGGAGGGAGGCTTTTCGGCCAGGGTTAGGAGTGGCACCCGGGTGGGGGGGGGGGTGGATAAACTTTTGGCATAAACTAATAATTTAATGCTGGTAAGCTGCTGCAATGTGCAAGGTGCTTGTTTGTGCAGGTTGCTGTGAGCTGGCCAGAATGTCTTGTATGTTTCACTTTCCAGCCTCAGCCCACAGTGTGTCCCTCGTTACCCTGGCAACCCGATCATTTTGGCGCAGATCTTAGGCTCCACCCCCAAAGCTAAAGGACAGGCAACGCACGCCAAAATCAACAATTCAAACAGGGAAAGTGGGCTGATTTTTTTTTGGCGAAGTTGGGCCCCCAAGAAACGGGCGTAACTCTTCAGGTACACCAAAAAAGGGCATTGGGGAAAATTGAGCCCTATTGTTGTTTCAGCTCACTAAGTAGCTGTTTCTTCAAACTACTGCACACATATTTCTACACTAATGGCAAATGCGTCGTCTTGTGTTGTTATACCTATTTCGATTTTCAGAGCAGACACAGGGCAATACATATGGATTAGACTACAGGTTTGATTTCCACCATTGAGAGAAAAATAAAAAAATCTTTTATTGTGTTCCTAACACAGATGAGGCTGCACACAGTGAGGTTAAAGTAACAGTGACCTGAGTCTTTAATAAGACACTCCAGAGTGAGGAACAGGCATTAGGGGCCGGCTTATATACAGTGCTCCCAAGGGATGCTGGCATCTCTTGAGACTTCAGGGGATGAGCTCCCTGGTGGCGGAACATGGTTGTGCATGCTTTACAGATATACATCACTCCCCCACCCAAAGTCAAAGTGAAAACTATTTACAAGGTGAGGCGGTCGGGAGCCTAAGAGTCCCTGGTGGACCGCCTCGGTACAAATGTCTGTTCTGGTGTATTAGCTGTGCCCTCGCTGAGCTGGCGTATTGTTGGCCCTGTAGGGCTGCTGGGTGAGCCTGGCCTTGCTGGGCTCTTGTTGGGCGCGATGGGCGCGATGGGTTCGATTTCCTGGTCCGGCGTAGTGTCATTGATCCTTTGGGTGTGTGTTGTGGGCTCGAAAAAGGTGGTGCCTGCTGTGGGTTGTTCAGGGCAGTCTGTGAACCGCAGCCTCGTTTGGTCCAGGTCTAAATTTGTCCATTGTCTATTTTGACTACAAACACCTATTCCCTTCTTTAGCTATCACCATGCCAGCGATCCATTTGGGACCATGTCCATAGTTTAGCACATACACAGTGTCATTCAGATCAATTTCCCGTGACACAACCATCGTTTACATTTTGTTGCTGCCGCCTGCTCTCTACCTGATCATGCAGGTTGGGATGAACCAGCGAGAGTCTGGTTTTAAGTGTCCTTTTCATGAGTAGCTCAGCCGGGGCACCCCTGTGAGTGAGTGGGGTCTCGTGCGGTAGCTGAGCAGTACTTGGGACAGGCGGGTTTGGAGTAAGCCTTCTGTGACTCTTTTAAGGCTCTGTTTGATGGTTTGTACTGCCCGTTCTGCCTGCCCATTGGAGGTTGGTTTAAACGGGGCCGAGGTGACATGTTTGATCCCATTGTGGGTCATGAATTCTTTAAATTTGGCACTGGTGAAACATGGCCCGTTGTCACTGACCAGTATGTCAGGCAGGCCGTGAGTGGCAAACATGGCCCTCAGGCTTTCAATGGCGGCGGTGCTTCCCGACATTATTTCACATTCAATCCATTTTGAAAAAGCAACCACCACCAGGAACATTTTACCGAGAAACGGGCCCGCATAGTCGACATGGATCCTCGACCATGGTCTGGAGGGCCAGGACCACAAATTTAGTGGTGCCTCTCTGAGCGCGTTGCTCAACTGAGCACACACATTGCATTGTCGTACACAGGACTCTAAGTCAGAGTTGATACCGGGCCACCACACGTGGGATCTGGCTATCGCGTTCATCATTACTATACCCGGGTGTATGCTGTGGAGATCCGAGATGAACGTCTCCCTGCCCTTTTTTGGTAGCACTACACGGTTACCCCACAACAGGCAGTCTGCCTGAATGGACAGCTCGTCCTTTCGCCGCTGGAACGGCTTGATTGGCTTTTGAAATTTCAACGGGGATGCTGGCCCAGCTCCCATGCAGTACACTGTTTTTTTTTACTAGGGACAGCAGAGGATCTTGGCTGGTCTAAGTCCTAATCTGGCGGGCCGTGACAGGTGATTTATCATTTTCAAACGCTTCCATGACCATCAACAAGTCTGCGGGCTGCGCCACCATCAACAAGTTTGCACTGCTGCGCCATTTCCACCTGCGTGGTGGGCAATGGTAGCCGACTGAGAGCATCCGCACAGTTCTCGGTGCCTGGCCTGTGGCGGATGGTATAGTTATATGCTGATAGCGCGAGTGCCTACTTTTGTATGCAGGCTGAGGCATTAGTATTTATCCCCTTGTTTTCAGCGAACAGGGATGTGAGGGGCTTGTGATCGGTTTCCAGCTCAAATTTGAGGCCAAACAGGTACTGATGCATTTTCTTTACCCCGAACACACACGCTAATGCCTCTTTCTCAATCATACTATAGGCCCTCTCGGCCTTAGACAAGCTCCTGGAAGCATAGGCGACAGGTTGCAACTGCCCCGCAACATTAACTTGTTGTAATACACACCCGACTCCGTACGACGATGCGTCACATGCTAGCACAAGTCTTTTACACAGATTATACAATACAAGCAGCTTGTTGGAGCATAAAATGCTTCTGGCTTTCTCAAAAGCAATGACTTGTTTTTTTTCCCCATACCCAATTCTCACTTTTGCGCAATAACACATGTAGGGGCTCTAAGAGGGGGCTTAACCCCGGTAGGAAGTTACCAAAATAGTTGAGGAGTCCCAGGAACGACCGCAGCTCCGTGATGTTCTATGGCCTGGGCACGTCCCTGATAGACGTCAAGACTGAGGCTGTGGGCTGAATGCCGTCTGCCGCGATCTTTCTCCCCAAAAACTCCACTTCTGTTGCCATGAAGTCTCATTTCGACCTCTTCAGCCGCAGCCCTACGCGTTCCAGTCGCTGGAGGACCTCCTCCAGGTTTTGTAGGTGCTCGGCGGTGTCCCGACCCATGACCAATATGTCGTACCTGAAAGACCACCGTGTGTGGTACCGACTTGAGAAGCTCTCCATGTTTCTCTGGAAGATCGCTGCAGCCGACTGAATTCCAAATGTGCATCTGTTGTAGATGAACAGTCCCTTGTGCGTGTTGATGCAGGTGAGGCCCTTCGAAGACTCCTCCAGCTCCTGCGTCATGTAGGCCGAAGTCAGGTCGAGCTTGGTGGGCGTCTTGCCTCCTGATAGCGTCGCAAATAGGTCATCTGCCTTAGGTAGCGGATATTGGTCCTGTAGTGAGAAACGATTAATAGTTACTTTATAATCGCTGCAAATCCTGACCGTGCCATTAGTTTTGAGTACTGGAACAATCGGGCTGGCCCATTCGCTGAATTCCACTGGGGAGATGATGTCCTCACGTTACAGCCTGTCCAGCTCGATTTTCACTCTCCCCCTCATCATGTGAGGTATCGCTCGCGCCTTGTGATGAATGGGTCGTGCCTCTGGGACCAAGTGGATCCGCACCTTCGCCCCGGAAGTTTCCAATGCCTGCCTCAAAAAGGGAAGGAAATTTATTAAGAACCTGGGTACATGAAGCCTCATCGACATGTGATAGCGCTCAGATGTCATCCTAGTTCCAGCGGATTTTGCCCAGCCAGCTCCTTCCAAGCAGTTTAGGGCCATCGCCCGGGACAATCCAGAGTGGCAGTTCATGCACTGTGCCCTCGTAGGTGACCTTGACCATGGTGCTGCCCAGGACAGTGACAAGCTCTTTGGTGTACGTTCTCAGTTTCGTGTGGATGGGGCTCAGGGCTGGTCTGAATGCCTTGTTGCACCATAGTCTCTCAAACATCTTTTTATTGGAGATACATTGCAGTGTGATTCATATTTTCTGTGGAGAGTTGGTATAGTAGGACTTTAACCAATACAACTATGCCTCCTACTTGCCAGTCATATAATGCCACTAGGAGCAATCTTGCTCGGTTGAGATCAGCTAACTCAGGTTTTAAGCATGGGAGATGTGGGGTGGGTGGCAGAGTTTCTACTTTGGGCGCAATCAGGAAACTGGGCACAAATTGCACTTGAAATTGTGCTGCTTTTGTGAAATGAAGTTATGATTAAAGTTTCTGCTGAAGCTCATTTGCATAATGACAACAATAAAATCTTCCATGAACCAGGATAATAGAACATAACTTTATTTGCTTTGCATTAAAAATAAGAATTGATATATTTAAGGCCCCAAGTTTCCACATGATTTGCTCCTGATTTTTAGGAGCAACTGGTGGAGAACGGAGTATCTTAGAAATCGCAATTCTCCACATTTAAGTTTTCTGCAGTTCTAGTCAGGTAGAACAGTTTCACTTTTGAACAGAATTTTTTTTTCAAAAGGGGGCGTGTCCAGCCACTGACGCCTGATTTGACAGTTTCCACAGTGAAAATGTACTCCAAACTAACTTAGAATGGAGCACGTGAAGATTTTTGTAGGCTTGAAAAAAACCTTGTCTACACATTAAAAAATCAGGCGCAGGTTACAAATTAGGCGTCGGGAACGAGGTGGGGGGGGGGATGGGAAGTAATTAAATTCTACAATAAATCCTTAGTTATACTTATACAAATAAATCCAACCTGAATAAAAATTTATAAGCAAAGAAAAGATTAAATAAACCATGTTCCTACCTGTGTGAAAGTGCTTCAGGCAGGCCTTTCAGGCAGCCGTTTGCCGTCAGGACCGACCGACGGCAGGGGGGGGGGGGGGGAGGGGGGAGAAGGCTGCAGGAAGCCTCATTACTTGAGGCAGCCGTTTGCCGTCAGGCCCGACCGACAGCAGGGGGAGAAAGCTGCAAGAAGCCTCAGTGCTGATCATGGAAGGGCAATGTGGTTTTATTAAAAAATGTTAAAAATTGAACAGCTACAAAGAATTTGAATAGTCTCAAACAAGTGCATATGTCCCGTTTATCACAGTCTATCTTTAATTACAGAATGCACTCCCTCACCCTCACACACAGAAATATCAAGAAAATTAAAATGCAAGCCTTTGCAAGGGTTCAATAAACAAATTTTCACTTTTTCTGCAGCACTTTTTAAAATGGCCGAGTGCCAATGTTTCCTTCACACTGAGCGTGCGCGAACGCTCCAACGCGCACGCGCAGGGTTGCCAGCACGAAAAAACTAATTTAAATTGTACCCGCCCCCTCCTACTTACAAAATCGGTGTGAGTGGTAGGCGCCGCGCCAAGCAGCCATCGAGCTGCAAAGCGCTCAAGAATAGCGCGTTTTTTTTCAGGCGCCGTTTTCGGCGCGAAAAACGGGCGCCCAGCTCGGAGGGGCGCCTGTTTTGCCACGTGTGGAAACTTGGGGGCCTAAGAGTGGTGCAGTTTGATTAATACAGCTGAAAATGGGTTTATACATAAGCAATAAGCATTTTTAATAAGAGTCCTCCACCTTTTTTTTATTCATTCACAGGAGGTGGGCGTCGCTGGCAAGTTATTGCCTATCCCGAATTGCCCTCGAGAAGGTGATGAGCTGCCTTTTCTGAAACTGCCATTTCTGAGGGCGGTTAAGAGTCAACCACATTATTGAGAGTCTGGAGTCACACATAGGCCAAACTGGGTAAGGGTGCCAAATTTCCTTCCCTAAAGGATGGCTTTTTACAACAATCCATTACTGATACTAGCTTTTTAAAAAAAATTCAAGCTTTATTTAATTACCTGAACTTGTGCGATTTGAACTCATGAGTCCGGATCATTAATTGGAGCCTCTGGATTACTAGCCCAGTAACAAACATTATGCTGCCGTTCCAGTATATACTATATATTGCAAATATACTGGGGCTGGTCTGTCCTCACTCTTTTATCAGCAGCGACAATGATGGATTGTGCAGGTACCTCTGTCGGGGTCTCGGAGTCCACAGACACACAGGTAGGTTGAGCAGACAAAATAATGAAGATGAAATGCTGCTCTTTTGCACAGTCCTGATTGTTTGTCACCTTTCCATCTGTGGCGTGCTTGTACTGCACAAGGTTTGATTAACTCCAGAACTGGTCAGATGTGGGCATTGTACAGTCTGGGGAAAGTTCTGGGGCTGCCTCCGTGCTACTTTCTAAAGATTCACGATTTGCCCAGCTTGGTTGATATCCTGGCAGTGATGCCACCAACGTGCCACGTCCAAGCCAATTTCCACTTGGAAGTTATGCAGAGGGCTTTCAGCTGGTCTTGATGGGCTTAATGCTCACATTCTGTTACCTGTGCTTTCTCTTTTGGTGAATAGCATACAACGTGATTTTCTGGGGTTCAGCAGAATTCACCATTAGCGCACCTATTGCTCTATATCATCCAGGCACCTTTGGAGCTCATAGAAGATACCCAAATGGCAAAGTTATCAGCAGTGAAGAAGCTCCAACCCTGTGTTAGTGTCTGAATGTCATTGACGTGAATGAAGAATAGGAGCAGACACGCACCAAATGTCTGGGTCATTTCTGTCACTGGGCAACACCTAATGAAAATTGCTTTCCTCGGTAACAGCAATTGTACACTCTTCCAGGAAGTTCAATATTAATCTAATCAGCTCACTGGACTGTTAAACTGGGAGATGACTCAAGCACAGTCTGCTCTGCTAAACTTTGTCAGAAGCCTTTTTCATATCCAGTAGCATGACTAATGTGCACTCTTTGTTAAAGGTTTGGAGGATATGCAATTAAGTGTTGTAACCAGTTGTCCCTGATGCTTCTTCCTTTCCTGAGCCCTGCTTGGCACGAGTTGAAGTTAATGCCCTCAAGGTGATGTTGGAGGCAGTATGTGAAATCTCTCTGTAGCAGCTTAACAGATTGGTAAGTGCTGGGGTCCCGAGAGTCTGTGCCTGGCTCGTGGGAAAGCACAGCAGATTTTCAAGCAGAAAACAGAATGTTCTCCTGAAAGGTGTAATGTTGTGAAGACCCACAAGGGTCAACGCCTGCACAATATTTTTCTTGATCGGCAGAGGTGGCGGGGGGATGGTTGATGATTTGATGCTCCTTTACTGCTTGTTTCGCTTATGTGCAGTTAGTGATTGCTCTAAGCCTTCCACATCAAACATAACCGCCATCCGTTGCATTTCAGGGTTTTCCATTCTCCACTGAATATTAATGTTCCTCGGCTTCTGTTCCAACAGTATTGCGCTGGAGATGGGGCTTTAATTCGGGTGGGAAGGGGGAGTTATGATTTCTGCTTAGTGGCGGGGTGGGGAATTGGGATTCATAGTTTCTTGTGCAATGGTTGGGGTTGCTTTTAATAGTAGTCAATACATGGTCACTGCATTTTGTCAGTTTCACTGCAGCTGTGAAGCCAAAGATTTCTGCTGAGTATTTTCATGAACAGCTTTCCGATTGTCAGCTGCCACCGAGTTTCACAGCTTGTCCATTTGTGTTTCTTTTTGAATACGAATCCATCCAGAAGGCATTTTTGATTTGCTGTTTTCAACTGTAAATGAATACTTCAGTGCACAACTGCCATTGTGCAATTCTTGCTTATACTCATGATTCATATTTATTCTGGCTTTTTAAAAAAAAAATTAGTGATTCCAAGCACGAATTCCCATTCACAGTACGTACTGCTGTAGTTAACTGCTCTCAGGACGCCACAGCCACCATTTATTTTAAGAAACGAATTCAAGGGTTTTGTTTAGTCAGTGTCACGTAACATTGGTTCCTGCCCCACGGTTTTCAATTTGTCATGGAACCTTGGGTTCACAGTGCCACCTACTGATGCAGTACCTTTGGCATCCTGACTCCAACTCGCCATTAGTGTAACAAATGACTCAGATCGCACAATCTAGTCTCCAGGCTCTCAAATTGCTCAAAATGATTTGATATTTTTCCTCATGGGCCATTTTTCCCCCTCAGAGTAACTGAAATTTCTAGAATCCAAAATAAAGGTGAAATAATATCACAATAATGTAATAAAATATATCCAGTGAATTTTCTTTTAATGTCTTCTTTTACTTGAAGACCTCAGCTTCTCTTGAAAGCCTGGCATGGACTTTGCCCAGAGTTGTGATTCCCTCATCTTCCGTGAACAGAGGCCCAACTAGTCCCCCTCAGCCTGGCTTAACTTGTTCTCACATTGAACAACTTCTTTGACTCCACTCGCTCCCTCCAAATTAAAGGTGCTGCTTTGGGAACCCACATAGGTCCTAAGCTCTCACTGACTTTTCATGGGATATGTGGAACATTCTTTGTTCCAGTCCTACTCAAGTCCCCTCCCTCACCTCTTTTTCCAGTACATTGATGACTGTATCGGTACCATTTCCTGCTCTCATCCTGAACTAGAAAATTTCATTCACTTTGCCTCCAATTTGCACCCTTCCCTCACCTTCACATGGTCCATCTCAGACTCTTCCCTTCCCTTCCTTGACTTTTCGGTCACCATTTCTGGGGATAGGCTATAAGTTCACTGACTCTCACAGCTACCTAGACTACAATTCCTCCCACCCGACTTCCTGTAAGGACTTTATTCCTTTCTCCCAGTTTCTTTGTCTGACGACACCACTTTCCATACCAGTGCTTCCGATATGCCTTCCTTTTTCCTCAACCGAGGATTCCTCTCTACCGTGGTTGACATGACCCTCAACCATGTCCGTTCCATTTCCCGCACTTCTGCTCTCGCCCCTTCCCCTCTCTCCCAGAATCTCCCCTTTCATTATTCTTAAGGGACAATTCTCTACACGACACCCTGGTCCACTCCTCAATCATCCCAACACCCCCTCCCCTTCCCATAAAACCTTAACATGCAAGTGCAGGAGATACAGCACCTGCCCTTTTACCTTCCATCCAGGGCCCCAGACACTCCTTCCAGGTGAAACAGCGATTTACTTGTACTTCTTGCAACTTAGTATACTGTATTCCCTGCTCACGAGTCGGTCTCCTCTGCATTGGGGCGATCAAACGCAGATAGCGTGACCACTTTGCGGAAAACCTCCGTTCAGTCCACAAGCGTGACCCCAAGCTTCCAGTCGCCTGTCACTTTAATTCTCCGCTCCACTCCCACTCTGACCTCTGCCTCTTGCACTCTTCCAATGAAGCTCAACATAAGCTCAGGGAACAGCACCTCATCTTTTGATTAGGCACGTTACAGTTTTCTGGACTCGAGTTCAACAATTTCAGACCATAAACTCTGCTCCTATTTATTCACATGGCAGCTGTTGATGCTTCTGCAATTCCCATTTACACCTCTTTTTGACCCATCTTTTGTTTCTTCATCTGTTCCATTACCATCTCCTTTGGCTTTGTACTATCATCCCTTGGTCATCAATCACTTCTGCCTTCCACCCGATCACAGACCTTGCCATTTGTTCTTTCCTCCCCTCCCCTCCCCCTTTCCCTGCCTCTTAAAATCTGTTACATCTTTAAGTTTTTCCAGTTCAGTTGAAAGGTCATCGACCTGAAACGTTAACTGTTTCTCTCTCCACAGATGCTGCCTGACCTGCTGAGTATTTCCAGAATTTTTGTTTCTATTTCAGGTTTCCAGCATCCGCAGTATTCTGCTTTTGTGGAAGAGAGTGATCATGTTTTCCAACCACTGACTTGTTCTATAAATGCACGGTCCCAGCCTGCAAGACCATCAGCAGGCCGGGGCCATTGGAGGGAGCAGCATGCAGTGGCCCAGCCCGGAAATCGGCATGGTCCCGGCCTGCAAGACCATCAGCAGGCCGGGGCCACTGGAGGGAGCAGTTTGTGGTGGCAAACCACTGCAGGGAGTAGCGCGTGCTGCTGCAGGAGGGAGACGGCTATGAAGTCAGGTTGCTGATTGCAGTGCGGGCAGGCACAGCTGAAGGGGCGAAGGAGCGGCAAGAGTCCATAGAGGGAAGTGACCAGGGCCCAGGAGAGGCGTGAATCTGGGGCCCAGAAGAGGCGAGGGCCCAGGGGCAGTACAGGCCAGCACACACTGCGATGTGCGCGCGCGCTCGGTCTGTGCAGCAGAGCTCGTCTCCAGTTAGTCTTGGGTAATCCTTGCCACTGGACCAAGACCTAGCTCTGTCAAGCCCATGTGTGGCTGGTATGCAACAGCCACCACACGTTAAAAAAATCCAAGGACAGGCATCTTCCACTGTTCACGATGTAGTTCGGGATCTGGAATATTAGGTCCTTCATTGAAACACCTATGAACTCATCCCTTTTTGGTGTGGATGCTTCGAGGGACTGCCTATGATGATGATGAAATAGAAGAACAGAATGTATGACTTGGAAAAGGAGGCTGAATTACATCTGCACACCCTATTCCAACTATTCCCTGCCCTCTAACCATGCTTTATCTGGTCTTGACCCCCTTGTACAATGCCACAAGAGATCAATGATATAAAGTAAACAAAATTACTACTTCAAATAAATCAGGAAAGAACAATTGGTTGGCATAAGTAACTTTAGAACAAATATCAGGAAAAACTTTGCTCATTGAGAGATAATCTATCAAGCAAGGGAACAGGGACAAAAATATTGCTGGTATTGAAAATATAGTTAGATGCCATGATGGGAGAGTTAATATAATCGAGGAATGAGCTTCCAAGAGCTAAGTGGCCTTTCCTTTATCATGATATTTTGGTTATAATTAAATAAATAGGTTTTACATCGCAATGTTAATAAATCCTGATATATTTCCAATTCAATTAATAAATTCAATTATAGTATAATTGAAGATTTAAAATAACTTTATGTAATAGCCTAAAATGTTATCCTGGCATGTCCAATTTAAGAAACCAATTTAACCTAGTTAGTCCATTTTCCTTTCTAACCCTTATATCTGCTCATCTTTTTATCAATCCTTAGAAAAACTTGCACACTGAACAAGGTTAAAAATGAAAAACTCAAGAAAAATTTTCAACTGATTGGAATGATCCTGGATACAAGTATCTGTAATTTAATGTTCCAACTGATAAATACATGAACTCCAAAAACAATTGTGTGTCTAAAAGGTGCGCCTCTAACAACTAACACTGTTGGATATAAAACAGCAGGTGACAAGATGGCAGCCTGGAAGATTGGGCAATGTTGGTCAGGAAACAATGGTAAGGCCACATGTTTGTCTTGAGGGGTGATAGATGGAGGTTGGGACACAAATAAAGGGCTCACTTCCTAGAAGGAAGAGTGGTAAAATTATGGGACATAATTTCTGTTGACGTCATTAGCTGGTCAAAGAGATTTTCAAAAAGTCATGGATTTAGCAGGGGAGTCAAGAATCAGTTTAGTGCAATTGCACTCCTGATTCCAAAACTATGTAATGTATTATTTCCATTACTTAAAATTTAAAAAAATCCTAGTCCAGTTAGTACAATTAAGTGAAATAGTCTGCAAAAAGAATTTGATTTTTGTTTACCAAACATTTGATGAAATGACAATTCTCTTTCAAACGCATCCCACATTTGAGAAATCATCAGTCTGTTGCTTGCATGAAGTAGCCAAGATGAAAATGGTACACGAATGTTCTAGCTGTTTTTATATATTTGTTTTCAGGATGCATGCAATTCCAGCAAGGCTGCATTTTATTCCTGGTTGTCCTGGGATGGTGGTGGTGGGCCTTATCCTTGAACTATGGTAGTCCTTGGGATGACCGTGCTCCCAGGTGTTTATAATAATCATAGAATCCTACAGCACAGTCATTCGGCCAGTCATGTCTGTGCCAGCTTTTTGAAAGAGCTGTCCAACTTAGTCCCACAACTTTTCCCCATAAACCTGCAAATTAGTGTTAGCTAGAAAATTTCAGGATATTGGCCAGGTGACAAAGGAGGAACGGCAATACATGTGCAAGACTCAACTGTGTGACTTAGAGGGAAGCTTGATGTTCCAATGACAGCGCTGTTCTTTGCAGTTCCTGCTTGTAGAGATTCTGGGCAGGGAGGAGCAGACATAGTAACCTTGTGGAGCTGCTGAAATACATTCTCTTGGTAGTAGATAGCGAAGGGGTGGATATTAAATCCAGTGACATTGGTGCTGATTAAGCAAACTGCTTTGCCAAGGATGTGCTGAGCTCCTTGAGTGGGGTTAGCGATGAAGCAGCTGAAAATGGTTGGGCCAAGGATACTTCCCCGAGGAACAGTGATGTCCTGAGGCTATAATGATTGACCTCTAACCAACCACAACCATTTTCCAATCCATCGAGTACAATGCAGCCGCTGAAAGAGCTCCCCTTTGACTCATCAATCTCAGTTCTGGATTAAGGCTGTCTCAAAAATGGGGCTGAATGATTCTGGTAAAACTCAGACTAAAGCACTGAAGCATTGGTTATTGACGAATAGATCTTGTTTGTTGGCGTTATTGATGGCTCCTTCCATCGCTTTGCTGACAATTGCGAAGAAGCTGTTAAGCTGGTAATTAGTTGGGTTAAATTTATCCTTTTTTGGTGAATAGGAGATAACTGGGCTATCTTCCATTGTTAAGTAGATTTCAGCATCATAACTATACTGGAACAGCTCATCTAGGAGCATGGTTATTGTTATACTCATAATAAATGGTGAGACTGAGTACTGAGAGTAATGATTAAGTGTGACCGTAGCGCGTTTATTAAGGCTCCAGTGTGCAGGTACCTCGTGGGTAACCTGCTTATATACTGTGCTCTCAAGGGATGCTGAAATCCCTTGGGACTCCAACAGGTGGGCCCTCTGGTGGTCAGGTATAATGCAAATTACAAAGGGTTAAATACATAACATCACTCCCCCGTAAAGTCAACAGTACACTTATTCACAAGGTGAGACAATCTGGGGCTTTGGGCTCCCTTGTCGATCGTTTCGGTACAAATGCTGGTGTGGGTGAGTTGGTCAGTTCTTCACTGGGCTGTTGGGCAGCTGGCCTTGCCAGGTGGCTGGGGATGATGAGTTCAGTTTCGTGGTCAACTATGATGTCAGTTGCCACTTGTGTGTGTGTTGGAAGGTCAAAGTTGGTGGTGTCCTCTTCAGGTTGTTCGTAGCTGTTGGTGAACCGCAATTTGATTAGGTCCAAATGTTTTCTGTGCATTTGTCCATTGGTCAGTTTGACCTGAAACACCCTACTCCCCTCTTTGGCTGTGACCGTGCCAGCGAGTCATTTGGGACCATGTCCATAATTGAGCACAAACACAGGATCATTGATCTCAATATCGCGTGACATATTTGCGTGGTCATGGTACATACTTTGTTGATGCCGCTTGCCCTCCATGTGATCATGGAGATCAGGGTGGACAAGAGAGAGCCTTGTTTTAAGCGCCCTTTTCATGAGCAGCTCAGCTGGGGGAGTCCCGGTGAGTGAGTGGGGTCTGGTGCGGTAGCTGAGCAGCACCCGGGACAACTGGGTCTGCAGGGAGCCTTCCGCCACACGTTTCAAGCTTTGCTTGATGGTCTAAACTGCCCGTTCTGCCTGGCTGTTGGATGCGGGCTTGAACGGGGCAGATGTGACGTGTTTGAGCCCATTGCAGGTCATGAATTCCTTGAATTCAGCACTGGTGAAGCACGGCCCACTGTCGCTAATCACAACATCAGGCAAGCAATGCGTGGCAAACATGGCTCGTAGACTTTCAATGGTGGCCGTGGATGTGCTTAGACATTATTCCACATTCAATCCATTTTGAGTAAGCGTCCACGACAACCAAAAACATTTTGCCTAGGAATGGACCCGCATAGTCTACATGGATCCTCGACCACGGTTTGGATGGCCACGACCACAAACTTAGCGGTGCCTCTCTAGATGCATTGCTCAACTGAGAGCAAGTGTTGCACTGGCGCACACATGACTCTAAATCTGAGTCGATGCCAGGCCACCACACATGAGATCTGGCTATGGCTTTTATCATTACGATGCCTGGGTGGGTATTGTGCAGTTCGCAAATAAATGTGCGTCTGCCTTTCTTGGGCAAGACCACGCGATTGCCCCACAAAAGGCAGTCCGCCTGCAGGGAAACCCGTCTTTGCATCTGTGGAATGGCTGAATAGCTTCTTGCATCTCCACTGGGACACTGGACCAGCTCCCATGGAGGACACAGTTTTTTTTTTAAACCAAGGACAGTAAAGGATCCTGGCTGGTCCAGGTCCTGATCTGGCGGGCCGTAACGGGGGACTTCTCGTTCTCAAATGCCTCAATGACCATGAGCAAGTCCGCTGGCTGTGCCATTTCCACTTCGGTGGTGGGCAATAGTAGCTGACTGAGAGCATCTGCGCAGTTCTCTGTGCCCGGTCTGTGGCGGATTACATAGTTATATGCCGACAGCATGAGCGCCCATCTTTGGATGTGGGCAGAGGCATTGGCATTAATCCCTTTGCTGTCAGAGAACAGCGATATGAGCAGATTGTGGTCAGTTTCAAGCTCGAACTTGAGGCCAAATAAGTACAGGTGCATTTTTTTTTTACCTCAAACACACGCCAGAACCTCTTTTTCAACCTTTCAGCCTTGGACAAACTCCTGGATGCATACGCAACCTGTTGCAAAATCCCCGAATCATTAGCCTTTTGTAACACACACCCGACCCCGTATGACGACGCATCGCAAGCTAACATTAATCGTCTACATGGATTATACAGGACAAGTAGACACAATAAATTTCTGGCTTTCTTAAAGGCAGCCTCTTGTGAATTCCTCCATACCTAGTCCTCTCCCTTGCGCAGTAGAGCATGTAGGGGTTCTAGCAGGGTGCTTAACCCAGGTAGGAAATTACCAAAATAGTTAAGGAGTCCCAGGAACGATCGCAGCTCCGTCACGTTGTGGTCACGGCGCGTTCTTGATGGTCTCCGTCTTGGCATTGGTGGGTCTGATGCAGTCTGCTGCGATTCTCCTCCCTAAGAATTCGAAGTCCTTGCCAGAAAAACACACCGAGCATTTCAACCTGAGCCCCACACGATCCAATCGACTAAGAACCTCCTCTAGATTCTTCAAGTTTTCCACGGTGTCCCGACCTGTAACCAATATGTCGTCCTGGAAGACCACTGTGCAAGGAACCGACTTTAGCAGGCTCTCCATGTTCCGCTGGAAGATCGCCGCGGCCGACCGAATCCCGAACGGGAACCGGTTGTGGATAAACAGACATTTGTGCAGGTGAGGCCTTTCGAAGACTCCTCCAACTCCTGTGTCATGTAGGCCGAGGTCAGGTCCAGCTTGGTGAACGTCTTCCCTCCAGCCAGGGTCGTAAATAGGTCATCTGCCTTGGGTAGCGGTTACTGGTCCTGCAGCGAAAAACTGTTAATAGTTACTTTATAGTCCCCGCAAATTCTAACCGTACCGTCCTCCTTGAGTACCGAGACAATCGGACTGGCCCAGTCATTGAATTTCACCGGCGCGATGATGCCTTCACATTGCAGCCTGTCCAGTTCGATTTCCACTTTTTCACGCATCATGTACGGTACCGCCCGAGCCTTGTGGTGGATGGGTCGCGTACCGGGAACCAAATGGATCTGCACTTTCGCCCCCGAGAAGCTTTCATTGCCTGGCTCGAATAACGATGGGAACTTGCTTAGAACCTGGGTACATGAGGCGTCATCAATGGACGAAAGCGCTCGGATGTCGTCCCAGTTCCAACAGATTTTCCCCAGCCAGCTTCTGCCAAACAACGTGGGGCCGTCCCTTGGCACAATCCACAGCGTGAGTTGGTGTACTGCTTCATCATAGGAGACTTTGACCTGCACTGTCAATTATAGGGATTAGTTCCTTGGTGTAAGTCCTTAGCTTAGTGCGAATGGGGCTGAGCTTGGGCCTGTGTCTTCTTTCCCCACAGCCCGTCGAAGGCCTTTTTACTCATTATGGACTGATTTGCCCCCGTAACCAACTACATAGATACTGGAATATCGTTCAGTTCAACTTTCAACATTATTGGTGGGCAATTCGTCGTGAACGTGTGTACCCCATACACTTCTGCCTCCTCGGTACGAGTCTCCAATTCAGTCTGATCCACAGTGGACCGATCTTTCTCTGCAACATGGTGGTTTGCAGATTTTGCAGGGTTTGCTGCTTGCCTGCACATTTGTTGGAGGTGTGCCATTGTTCTGCAACCATTGCACGCATAGTGCTTAAAGCAGCATTGATGGGGCCGATGATCACCTCCACAGCGCCAACAGGGTGTTAACTGCCTCACATGTTAATGATGGCGGACTCTGGGTCAATTGAGGTGGGGCCCACAGCAGCTGGCGTGTACGTTCTGCCATGTACATTTCTGCTCAAAACCGACGTTACTTTATGCACAGTACTGGCCGAAACTTTGGTTCTGCGAAATCTGCTTGGTGTTGTTGCTGGTGAACATAAATGCCTGGGCTTTCGTTATGGCTTTACTCAGATTCGGAGTTTCTACAGTCAACAGTTTTGCGAAGGATTGTCTCATGTCCGATGCCCAGTACAAAAAAGTCTGAGCATTTCTTCTAGGAATCCCTCAAACTCAATGTCCTGTGAGGCACCTTAGTTCGGCAACGTAGCTCGCCACTTCCTGGCCCTCTGATCGTTGACACGTGTAGAACCGATATCTCGCCATCAAAACGCTTTCCTTAGGATTTAGGTACTCCCGGACTAGCGTACACAATTCTTCGTAGGATTTCTCTGTCGATTTTGCCGGGGCCAGGAGATTCTTCATGAGACCATAGATTGTTGCCTCACAGACAGTTAGGAGGATTGCCCTTCATTTGGTGGAATTCTCGTCCCCTTCCAGCTCGTTGGCCACAAAGTATTGGTCGAGTCTCTCCACGAAGGCCTCCCAATTGTCCCCTTCTGAGAACTTCTCCAGGATGCCGCCTGTTCTTTGCATTTTTGCGCGGTTGTTCATTACCTCGTCGCCAATTGTTATACTCATAATAAATGGTGAGACTGAGTACTGTGAGTAATGAGCAAGAGTGACCTTAGCTCCTTTATTAAGGTTCCAGAGTGCAGGTACCTCATGGGTGGCCTGCTTATATACTGTGCTCCAAAGGGATGCTGGGATCTCTTGGGACTCCAACAGGTGGATCCTCTGATGGTCAGGTGTAATGCAAGTTACAAAGGGTTAAACACATAACAGTTATCACTGGTGCACGTCTTCCACATGAGTCGGGATTTGTATCCCATGCACTCAGCTGCTTCTTAATGTCATGCGGGGTAAATAGAATAAAGCTGGACTCTAATAACTATGATGGTGGAGACATCAAGGACAGGCCAAGGAGGATCCTCCACTCTTGTCCATGGTAAAGACAGAGGCCCTTTTAAGTATAGAATCATGACACAAAGCCAACATTTATTCAGGTTTCCAATGCTCACCACACTGAATGTAGGCAGTCAGCCTTTGATCTCAAAAACTTGTTGCAGAAAACATGGTTTTGTGGATTAAGGGTTTTTGATTTAGACTCCAGATGTAGCATTGGTAATGGAATGAGCAGAGATATACATTGCAACTTACTTTCGAAGACAGGCTATAGAAATTGTATGTCAAGCACAACATTTCTTGGCACACTGGTTTTGTGTTAATCACAATTCAACTGCAGCCCTCTTCTAGTATTTGCTTCACCTGACTCACCCTGTTGGGGTCTATGCCGTTCACTTGTCGAAGCTGCTCAAGCATCCACTGTGACCTTCTCACAAAGGACGACGACCCTTCAAACTGCTTGACCTTGGTAATGGAAACCAGCGTTGGTTTCTTATTGGTTACTGCAATGAAGAAGAAATACAAGTCACTCACAGAAAAACCCAACAGCAATACTGAAAGCCATCAGTTAACCTGTTCATACCTAGACAGGGACAGTGAAAAATGACGAATTGATTGACTGCAGCACTATATAGGGTCCAAGTTTGCCCCTCCGGTTAAAACGGTGCACCTCAGGGAGGTGTGCTGACTTTGCACACGAAAAACGGCGGCGAAAACTTACCTCGATATTCTCCCCGCTCCTTGGAATGTCGTAGGCCTTGGCGTGGCACAACACAAGCTGTGGGGGGGCGGAGCTAGGGCCGTGCTGGATAAACAGAACCAGCAGAGGGGTGGGGCTAGGGCCCAGCATGCGAGTGCCTGCAGCGTTGCGCATGCGCAATGTACCAGCCTGCTGCTTCTTGCATGCCTCCCGCCCCTAGCCCTGGCAGAAGGGCTTGCTGGTGCGGCGAGTTGTGCCTCCCACCCCTAGCCCTGGTCAAAGGATTTGCTGGTGCAGCGCGTCATACCCCGAAGGGCTCTTCTGCTGCTTATTGCATGCCTCCCGCCCCTAGCCCTGGCCGAAGGGCTTGCCGGTGCGTGCTGAAGTCGGCGAGGTAGCACTTTTTATTTTTTAGTAATTTATTTATTGTTCATTTATTATTGATGATGGTTTGTATGCTTCATTAATGTTGTTGTGAAGGTGTTTAGTGCTTTGCAAGGTCCTCTCACTTTTCTCACCCCCCAATCTCTGGCTACCTGCGCTGATTTCTTAACTCACTGCAAGGTTTCTCTGTGTGGCCACATACGCTGGCCTAAGTTAGTTTGGAGTAACTTTTAGCGGTCTAAACTTGCTTAAATGGCCAAAAGAGGTCTAAGTGGCTGGTAACGGCTCCTTTTTGAAAAAAAGCCTAACTAACTCACTTACACTGGAGCAACTTAAATAGGCAGAATTGCGATCTTTAAGATACTCCAAAAAAATCTAGTTGCTCCAAAAAAAAACGGAGCAACTTCTGGGCAAACTTGGGTCCAATATGACTAAATTACACCTTTTATCACCCGCCCATGCATCAGGGTCTCCAGGCATAATAGAATGCACTTTAGGTCTTTTACAGGTATCCCTCTCTGCAGAGTTTAATGCAATCACCCACTCCACCTTCTCAACTCTCTCTCCCATGTAGTCTATCTCCATTTCACAAGCCCAATAAGATTACACTCATGCCTGTCTCGATGTAGTCAGCATGTCCTGTAATGGCATTTTGTGCCACCATCTTACAATTACATCAGCTGTGTCCAAGGCTCCACCCTTGGCCTCCTTCATTTTCTTGTAGGCACGGGGTCAATTTTCACATATTTTGCTGAGAACACCCAGCTTATGTCTCTGCCAGCACTCCTGGCCCCCTCGACCATCACGATCCTGTCTGACTGCTTAGCTGATAACATGCCCGAATGAAAAGTTATTTTCATTCAATTCAGCTTCAACAAAAACCAAATCCTTAGGGTTGATATTAATTACTGTGCTCCGACCACCCCTCCCCACCATGCCCTAATATTTGCCTCCCTCACTACCTCCTGATTGCTATACTCCGACCACCCACCCCCAGCCCACTGTGCCCAATCTTTTCCGATTGCCCTAGTGTTCGGTCCCAGCTAAAGCTCCAAAACTTGACAAGCGACATCATCCTTAACAGAAATAGGAACAGGAGTAGGCCACACGGCCCCTCGAGCCTGCTCCGTCATTCAATATCATGGCTGATCTGATCATGGACGCAGCTCCACTTCCCCGCCCGCTCCCCATAACCCCTTAACCCCTTATTCCCTTATCGTTTAAGAAACTGTCTATTTCTGACTTAAATTTATTCACTGTCCCAGCTTCCACAGCTCTTTGAGGCAATGAATTCCACAGATTTACAACCCTCAAAGAAGTTCCTCCTCATCTCTGTTTTAAATGGGTGGCCCCTTATTCTAAGATCATGCCCTCGAGTTCCAGTCACCCCCATCAGTGGAAACATCCTCTCTGCATCCACTTCATCAAGCCCCCTCATAATCTTATACGTTTCGATAAGATCACCTCTCATTCTCCTGAATTCCAATGAGTAAAAGCCCAACCAACTCAACGTTTCCTCATAAGTCACCCCCTCATCCCCAGAATCAACCTAGTGAACCTTCTCTGAACTGCCTCCAAAGCAAGTATATCCCTTCGTAAATATGGAAAGCAAAACTGCACGCAGTATTCCAGGTGTGGCCTCACCAATACCCTGTACAGCTATATAGCTGTAACAAGACTTCCTTGCTTTTATACTCCATCCCCTTTGAAATAAAGGCCAAGATACCATTGGCCTTCCTGATCACTTGCTGTACCTGCATACTGTCCTTTTGTGTTTAATGCACAAGTACCCCCACGTCCCGCTGTACTGCGGCACTTTGCAATCTTTCTTCATTTAAATAATAACTTGCTCTTTGATTTATTTCTGTCAAAGTGCATGACCTCACACTTTCCAACATTATACTTCATCTGCCAAATTTTTGCCCACTCACTTAGCATGTCTATGTCCTTTTGCAGATTTTTTGTGTCCTCCTCCACATTGTTTTTCCTCCCATCTTTGTATCGTCAGCAAACTTGGCTACATTACACTCAGTCCCTTCTTCCAAGTCGTTAATGTAGATTGTAAATAGTTAGGGTCCCAGCATTGATCCCTGCGGCCCCCCACTAGTTACTGGTTACCAACCAGAGAATGAACCACTTATCCCGACTCTCTGTTCTCTGTTAGTTAGTCAATCCTCTATCCATGCTAATATATTACCCCCAACCCCATGAACTTTTATCTTGCGCAGTAACCTTTTATGTGGCACCTTGTCAAATGCCTTCTGGAAGTCCAAATACACCACATCCAATGGTTACCTTTTATCCATCCTGTTCGTTACATCCTTCTGGCAGTTTCCCCCTTCCTATGCCCCACTCTCTTTCTGCTCCACTTTTGGCTACAGAGTGTTCAATTGCTCAGCATGCAGGGCTAAAACATTCTACCTATGTCCCTTCACCTTGCTACCTCTCCTTCAAAGGTTTCCTCAAAACCTAATTCTTCAATCTTTCCTTTGGTCACTAACCCTAGTCTTTCTTTCTCCATTTTGCAGCGTCCGGTTATTTTCCACCTTTGTAAAGTGACTGGCAGAATATCAATATATTAAAGATGCTATACAAGTACAAACTGTTGTTGTAATTCTGATATTACCTCCTGATCCCATCTTTAGCTTGGCATGAGCTGGGACCTTAACTGACTTCAAAACACTGCAAAAATGGACTTTCCAGCATGAAAGGGACTGTATTTGTTACAGCAGTGTGGTCCTGTGTTTTGTGGCGCTCTCTTATGTTTATACCTTCACAGCACATGATAGCCCAACAAGTATTATTAAATTAGACCATGTGTACTGAAGAGAAAATTAGTGATTGGGAAAGCAATAGAATGAACGACAGAAAATAAGGAAAAATAAAATGAGGAAAGAAAACGGATATCAATGCACAGTGCTAAGTTGCAGTAAAATAAGGAGGCAAAATTGATTTAAGATTTTGTATCTGTATTCCAGACACTGTAGGAGGCAAATTGCTAAATATTATTTTTTTATTAACGAACAGTAGTGTGTCAGATATTTTCAGCAGAGCTGTAATTAAACAATTGGAGTTCCCATGTTGGATTCTCAAATTTAAGACCATGTGACATTTCAGCTGCATCCACTCCTTGGAACGGTAACGCTGTTTTAATTCCGGCCTTCACTATTTGCACAATGGTAATTACTGTCATTGCTATGTCATTGAGAATTGATAAAATTCCCATTTTACTGCCTTTCGATGTCACCAGCACAACTTGCAACAATAATTATTGTATCTGTAGTTCTCCTTTGTGACAACTAGTGGCAGATAATCAGCACTACCTTAGAGCTTTGGAAATTGATTTTTTCTTAAAAACACAAAATTAAGAAATTTATTAGTAAATCAGATTTAGAATAAAACTATAATCATCAGTCAGATCCACTTTACTTTTATATACATGCATATTTAAGATAGAGGCTATTAGATTTTGCATTAAAATACTATGCAGAACATTGAAACTCTTGGAATTGTAGTTGACCTTACAACACTAGGGGCCCAAGTTTCGGCTTCAGTTGCTCCTGATTTTTTGGAGCAACTGATGTAGAACGGAGTATCTTAGAAATTCAAATTCTCGGCATTTAGTTTGCTCCAGTTCTAGTCAGTTAGAACTGTTTCACTTTGGAACAGAATTTTTTTTTCAAAAGGGGGCATGTCCGGCCACTTACGCCTGTTTTCAAAGTTTCGACAGTGAAAACTTACTCCAAACTAACTTAGAATGGAGTAAGTGAAGATTTTTGTACGCTCGAAAAAACCTTGTCTACACTTTAGAAAATCAGGCGTAGGTTACAAACATTAAACACTTCAGTTTTACAAATAAAGAGCCATCATCAATAATAAATTATAAAAACATCAATAAATCAACCAATAAATCAATCAAAAAATTAATAAGAATTAATTTTTTTTTAAATCAATAAAACAAAACATTTTCTACTTACCGATTGCAGCACCGGGAGCCCACCAACAGCGTGCTGGGATGCCCCCCCACCCTCACCCAGTGTGTCTCTATCTGTCTGTCTGTGTGTGTTTCTATCTGTCTGTCTGTGTGTGTCTCACTCTCTGTCAGTGTCTGTGTTTCTGACAGCGGGGGGGGGGGTGAAAGGAGATGGGTGGGGTGAAAGGAGATGGGTGGGGTGAAAGGAGATGGGTGGGGTGAAAGGAGATGGGGGGGGTGAAAGGAGATGGGGGGGGTGAAAGGAGATGGGGGGGGTGAAAGGAGATGGGGGGGGTGAACGGAGATGGGGGGGGTGAAAGGAGATGGGGGGGGTGAAAGGAGATGGGGGGGGTGAAAGGAGATGGGGGGGGTGAAAGGAGATGGGGGGGGTGAAAGGAGATGGGGGGGTGAAAGGAGATGGGGGGGTGAAAGGAGATGGGGGGGGTGAAAGGAGATGGGGGGGGTGAAAGGAGATGGGGGGGTGAAAGGAGATGGGGGGATGAAAGAAGATGGGGGGGATGAAAGAAGATGGGGGGGTGAAAGAAGATGGGGGGGGTGAAAGAAGATGGGGGGGGTGAAAGAAGATGGGGGGGGTGAAAGAAGATGGGGGGGGTGAAAGAAGATGGGGGGGGTGAAAGAAGATGGGGGGGGATGAAAGGAAATGGGGGGGATGAAAGGAGATGGGGGGGGAGAAAGGAGATGGGGGGGGAGAAAGGAGATGGGGGGGAGAAAGGAGATGGGGGGGAGAAAGGAGATGGGGGGGGAAAGAGAAGGGGGGGAGAAGAAGGGGGGAACGGAGAAGGGGGGGAACGGAGAAGGGGGGGAACGGAGAAGGGGGGGAACGGAGAAGGGGGAGAACGGAGAAGGGGGGAGAACGGAGAAGGGGGAGAAGGAGAATTGGGGAGGAAAGGAGAAGTGAGGGGAAAGGAGAAGGGGAGGGGGGAGAAAAGGAGAAGGGGGAGAACGGAGAAGGGGGAGAAGGAGAATTGGGGAGTAAAGGAGAAGTGAGGGGAAAGGAGAAGGGGAGGGGGGAGAAAAGGAGAAGGGGGAGGGAGGCTGAAAGGGCCGGGCCCGCCTGGGCCCAAGACTTCGGGCAGGGCCCATCCCCAGCACCAGATTTACAGGTAGGTGGCGTTGGGTCGGGTTGGGTCCGGGGTCGGGAGCGCGCGGGTCGGGGTCGGGAGCGCGCGGGTCGGGTCTGGGGGGGCGGAGAGAGAGGTTGGTTCGGTTCGGTTCGGTTCGGGTCGTGGGGGGGGGGAAAGGGAGGGAGGGAGAGGGAGGTCAGGTCGGGTGGGGGGGGAGCGCGGGTCGGGTCCAGTCCGGGGAGTCGGGTCGGGTCGGGTCGGGGGGCGGGGGGTGAGCGGGAGTCGGGTCGGGTCCGGGGGCGGGGGGCGAGCGGGAGTCGGGTCGGGTCGGGAGGAAGCAGGAGCTGGGCGTGGGAGGCAGCCTTATGCACGCAGCCCCAGTGAGGCCATTCGGCCAGGGCTAGGGGCTGCATGCTTCGGGCTCCTCCCACACAGTTTTGGGCGCCTGGAGCTACTGCACATGCGCGCCCACTGTAGCGCGCATGTGCAGAGGTCCCGGCACTATTTTCAGCACAGGGACCTAGCTCCGCCTCCCACAGCTCGTGCTGCGCCGCGCCCGGCTCCAGAGGACCAGCAGGGAGCCGAAGAATCTGTACGTTTTATTTTAGGCGCACTTTGTGCCGCGAAAAATGGGCGTCCAGGTTGGGGCTGCGCCGTTCCAGGCGCGGCCCGAAACTTGGGCCCTAGCTGTCCAATTACATTTAAAAAAAATAATCCTACAAGGCCAGACTTAGAGAGAACAGTTAGCAGCATATTTGAGTCTGTACCATCAGGATATGAAAGCTGACAGTTACAGATAAGGTCGAACATCTTCTGGTGCCTCCTAGATTTGGTAATTATCAATCTGTTTAGTTTACGGATACAGTGGGGGAAAAATTCACATAGTTTGCGCCTCCTGTTAGCTAACGAGGCACAAATGATTTCTCGCCTGGTTGGGGGAGGGAGTTGCGCAACCACCTTCTGTGAAATCGCGCAGGAGTTAGCGGAGGCACAAACCAGCAGCATCCCACTCCCGCCAATAATGCCCTGTGCCGTTGATGATGTAATTGCCGTGCACAACAACCCGTTTTTATCCCGGAGCAGAAATTGGGTAGCGAACCGGGCCGCACTCCGCTCACGGGGTGAAAAGTAAAGGGGAGGTGCGTGTCGGCATTTTTTTTTGCCGACTTACCGGTCGGGCCTTTCGCGGATGATTTTGCAGGGTCCGTGCTGTGATGGTGCAGCCCAGCACGCTGCTCCCTGGTGGCATAATGGTAGTCCTTTGCCCCACTGCAGAGCTTGTAGTGAGCCCTCCACTTTAATGGAAGGGGAGGGCCCTGTGCTTGTGCCAGCGCTACCGCTGGAAAGTTCGTGCGCTTACCGCCCCGGTCCCGCCCCCAAGAGGAAGAGGAGAGCTCGACATTGCGCTTCAATTTCTCTCAGGGGCGGTAACCCCAATTTCATGGCTGGGGTGGGACTTCTGTGCTGTTAGCGGGCGTTACCAAATTTCGGCACAGTTTGTTTGATGAAGAATTTACTAGACAACTGTAATAGTGCATGATTATATTATGTATTAGTTTGTAGAATCTCTTACATCATCGATACTCATTTAGTATAGGAGCTGTATTACTGTGGGTTCTATTTAAAAAATAATAATAAAGTCTGACCTCAGAGGGACCAAGGTGTGTGTGGAGTGCTTCGTTGAAGATTACAATTACAAACACAGAAACAGGCCCCAACAGGTGTTTGTGCTCCGCATGAGCCTCCTCCCACCCCTCTTTATCCAACACTATCAACATATCCTCATGTTGTAGTGAAACAATTCTGTCAACCCCTTTCTCATCAGCTGTGAGCTCCCACCAAGGGGGTGGGGATCGGGGTAAACTGAAATTCCTGAGACTGAATTAAACAAACTCAGATTATCGTTTCATGTCTTCCAATGGTCACCCATTCAAACAGTGCTACAGAATCATACAATGTTACAACACAGAAACATACCATTCATCCCACCAAGTCAGCACGTTTTTTCCTCTACTGGTGGACCTAATTCAATGATGTGCTCCTACTTGCTCCTCATACCCATTAATAGTCCTCTTCAAGCAATTGTCTAACTCCCCTCTCTCCCATTCCACTGCATGACTTTCAAAATTGAGGATTGAAAAATCGTAGCCAGAGCCTTTGCTATCTCTTCTCTGATCTGCATGCCATCAGCGCCCCAGTAACTTATCCACCTTGAGTTCTGATCATTTTGTTTTTAAAGAGTCAATTCCTTTTCTGGTTAGCTCAATCAATTGTTCTATAACCCCCTCCAGTACACCTACATTCTCATTTCCACCATCAGTTGTAAAATAAACCAATGCCAAAGAGTTAATATCTCTACCACAATTGCATCCTCCACAATTAGATTCCCTCTTTCATCTGAGTGGCCATACCCTCTCTAATTATTCTTGTAATTTTTATATGCTTAAAAAAGACCGCATTAGTTACTTTTATATTATCTGCTAGTCTTTTTACATTTCCCTTACAACACTACTAATCTCCCTTTGAACTCACATAACTTTCTATGGGCCCAAGTTTCCACATGATTTGCGCCTGATTTTTAGGAGCAACTGGTGGAGAACGGACTATCTTAGAAATCGCAATTCTCCACATTTTTTTTTCTGCAGTTCTAGTCAGTTAGAACAGTTCCACTTTGGAACAGAATTTTGTCCGGCCACTGACGCCTGATTTCAAAGTTTCCACAGTGAAAACGTACTCCAAACTAACTTAGAATGGAGCAAGTGAAGATTTTTGTAGAACTGAAAAAACCTTGTCTACACATTAAAAAATCAGGCGCAGGTTACAAATTAGGCGTCCGGAACGAGGTGGGGGGGGGGAGGGGGGGGGGAAGGGAAGTCATTAAATTCTATAATAAATCCTTATTTATACTTCTACAAATAAATCCAACCTGAATAAACATTTATAAGCAAAGAAAAGATTAAATAAACCATCTTCCTACCTGTGTGAAAGTGCTTCAGCCAGGGAGAATGCTGCAGGCGTTCGTTCCTGCGGGGAGGGGGAGGAGAAAGCCGTTCGTTCCCACGGGGGGGGGGAGGAGAAAGCCGTTCGTTCCCATGGGGGGGGGGGAGGAGGAGAAAGCCGTTCGTTCCCACGGGGGGGGGGGAGGAGAAAGCCGTTCGTTCCCACGGGGGGGGAGAGGAGGAGAAAGCCGTTCGTTCCCACGGGGGGGGGGGGGGGGGGGGGGGGGGGGAGAGGAGGAGAAAGCCGTTCGTTCCCACGGGGGGGGGGGGAGGAGAAAGCCATTCGTTCCCACGGGGGGGGGAGGAGAAAGTCGTTTGTTCCCGCTGGGGGGGGGGGGGGGGGGGGGGGGGAAGGAGAAAGCCATTCGTTCCCACGGGGGGGGGGGGGGGGGGAGGAGAAAGCCATTCGTGGGGGAGGAGAAAGCCATTCGTTCCCACGGGGGGGGGGGGGGGGGGGGGAGGAGAAAGCCGTTCGTTCCCGCGGGGGGGGGGGGGGAGAGAGGAGAAAGCTGTTCGTTCCCGTGGGGGGGGGGGGGGGGGAAGCCGCTCGTTCCCGCAAGGGGGGGGGGGGGGGGGGGAAGAGAGAGGTGGCAGCCGTTTGTTCCCGACGGCGGGCGGGGAGGGGGAGGGAAACGGCTGCCTCAACTTTGAGGCTTCCTGCAGCCTTCTCAGTGCTGATGTGCTGATGGCAATGTGCTTTTATTAAAAAATGTTCAAAAGTTAAACAGCTACAAAGAACTACAAAAATGGCCGAGGGCCAATGTTTCCTTCACACTGCGCGTGCGCGAACGCTCCAACGCGCACGCGCAGCGTTGCCAGCAGGAAAAAAAACTAATTTAAATGGTACCCGCCCCCTCCCACTTACAAAATCGGCGCGAGTGTAGGCTCCGCCCCCCTGGGCGCCGCTCCAAACAGACAAGGAGCTGCAGGGCGCTCCAGAATCGCGCGTTTTTTTTTTCCGGCGCCGTTTTAGGCGCGAAAAACGGCCGCCCAGCTCAGAGGGGCGCCCGTTTTTTATCGTGTGGAAACTTGGGCCCTAAATTCCTATTTATTGCCAGCATTGTTTGACCTAATTTTACCACAAACCCACTTCCAAGTTTGTTTAGTTTTAATCTATTTATCCACAGTATTCTTTGATGTACCTCTTCTGCCTTAGAGAAATGTATTCATTTTGTACTCTATCCAACTCGTATGAAGATTTCAAACCGTTGATCTGCCCACCTGTTTGCTAACTTTTCTGCCCTATTAACTTGGGCCAGATCTCATCACGCTGAATGTTGCATTTTTCCAGTCCAGCTCCTTTATCATTGGCTCTTCATTATCCTTTTTTATTTGTACATTGAATCTGCTATGTTGTGGTCGCTATTTCCTATTCACTCTCCTACCCTCACATAAGTTATTTGCCCCACTTAGTTTCCCAGAACTAAATCAAGCAATGCTTCTTACAAATAAAATTCCAATTCTGTAAAGTGTAATTAGATCAGATTTTGGGATTCCATTGCATCTCATTGGGGAATTCCCTTCGGAAATGATTGAAATGGAATTCTGTTTTGTGATTGGAGGATCAAGCCCGCATGATCCCAGGTACACTTCCACACCACCGGTTGCCTGGGATCCATGGGCTATTACACTACCCTCCACCAGCACGTAGGTTCGTAATTCTTTCACGGGTTGGAGGCGTACTCTGGATAGATCTTTGGCGACTCCAGAGAGAACAGTGTGGGGGTAGAAAGGGAAGCCATTGCTGGAGATACCCTGGCTACGATTGGAGAGGTAAGAGTGGAACCAAGTAAGAGCAGTCCCAATTATCTGGACAACGGAGGGTAGGACATAGGAGGAGGATGGCGTGGTTGACTGTGTCAAAGGCTGCAGAACGGTTGAGAAACATGAGGGGGGAATAGTGCACTCCAGTCCTACTCACAAATTCAAACACAGACTTGCAGGAAAAATGGGCATGGGAAGCGAAAACACATTCAAGACCTTGAGAGGAAAGGGAGGTTGGAGATGGGGGTTAGTTTGCAAGGAGTGATGAGTCAAGGGTGGGCGTTGACGGTAGTTTTGAAAGGGAAGAGGACAGTACCTGAAGAAAGGAAACCATTTACAAATCAGGTAGCATGGGGACCAGGAAGGGAAACTGAGTGGTCAGCAGTTTAGTGGGAATGGGGTCAAAGAAGCAGGAGGCAGATCTCATGGACAAGATGAGCTCAGAGAGGGCACAAGGGTAGAGAAACTAGAAAAAGACACAGGTTCAGGGCAAGAGCAGGGGGAGACTTAGCATGGTAAGCCGGGAGGGGGGGGGGGGGGTGATGGGAAAATGGCATGGGATGGGTGATGGGGAAATGGCATGGGATGGGGAAGGGGGAAAATGAGGCAGAAGCAACTGAACAGATAGTCTTAGTGACAAAGAAGTTGATAAGCTCCTCACAATTTTTTTGGAGGCGAGGGCAGAGGGATAGGGAGAGGGGTTTAGGCAGATGGTTGATGGTGGAGAAAAGCCAGGGTGATCTTTGCTCTCCAGGATGATCCTGGTTTTGGCACAACCATGCTTGATGTGGTCTAGCCAGATCTGGAGATGGATGGTAAAACCAGCTGTGCGTCCGATATAGTTAAGATGCGTCGCTTGGACTTGAGTGCATCAAAGGTGAAGATGAGGGCATAGTTCAGATGATCAACATCTACAGAAGTTTTCTAGCTCATGCAGATACCTCATTTGGCTTGCCTTGATTCTAGGCCTGCACTCCTTTTTTTTTAGACGAACAAGCTTTATGTTTCTTTTTTTTCCATGTTTCAGCTAAGTCTGCATTGACAATATTAGTTGGAAGCCTATGCGATAAGTGAAGAGCTCCATCTGTGGACTTTATAACCATGTCTCAGAATGCCATGCAAAGTACTCCTATACTAGTGGCTTCATTATTTTGAAAACCTAAATCACATCTTCCCCATCCAAACCATTTCCCCCTCCTCCAAATAGGAACAGACTGAGTTACACCAGTCCCCTTCAGTGAAAACCCCAAAACATTCATTCTTATGCTGCCTCTATTGTCTTTACTAAGAATTGAGAGCAGAATTTTGCGCAATATTCCAAATATTGTTTCACCAACTTGTTAAAGTGCCATAATGCTTTCTTAGCTGTAGTCTATGGATTGTCATAGACCTCGGCATTCTACTTGGCAATCTACCATGTAACATGACCAATTCTTTCAACAATGGTTGATCAATTATCACAACCAAAGAACCTTCTTATTCCTAATAGGTGCAATTATTCATTACTTTAGTATATTTTCAACAGTGTTATATGGGGTTAATCTGCCCATTCTCTCAAATATACAGTCCTTCTTCCTTAACGCACTCCATTCCCCACACAAGTTAGTGCCATCTCCAAACTAATCCTCTACAATACCCAAATTGTCATTGTTGAATAATGGTTAAGAGCAGCCAGTTTTCGAAATTGATTCCAGAGGCATCTCATCAACCACAGTTGCCCAATCAGAAATACTATTGATAACAATGCCGTTCCCTACTATCCGACCTATTCATAATCTAATTTTCAATGTCCTCTTAGGTTTCTTGAGTTTTCACTTGAGCTACAAGTCTCCCGTGAAGGACTTCAAATGCTTTCTGAAAGTCAAACTCTCTAATCAACTGCATTGCTTTCATCCACTAACTTAGTTATACAGGGTATCTTTAAGAATTCCAATAAATTTATTATGCACATGCTGCTTTTCAATTACCCCTGTTGGGTGTTTTTTTAAAGCTTTACTGTCAGTTGATACTTATAAATTATAATCAACAAAAATAATTATTTACAAAAGCAAAACACTGCTGATGCTGGAATCTGGAATAAAAACAGAAAATACTAGAAATCTCAGCAGGTCAGGCAGCATCTGTGGAGAGGAAGCAGTGTTAACGTTTCAGGTCGATGACCTTTCGTCAGAACTGGAGAGTGTTTGGAAAGAACAGATTCATAACAAGCACTGAAAGGGGGAGGGGAAGAAAGAACAAAAGAGGTGGTCGGTGATGGGGTGAAAGACAGGAGAGATTAGAGAAACAAAAGGGATGGCGGCCCAAATTCAAATGGTAATGCCAGGAGTTAGAAAAACGTTTGTCAAGATAGGGTGTGAATGGCGGGATAATGACCATCTGCCATTAGAGACAAGGAGAGAAAACGAAAGTAACAGGCTCTGGGAGGCAGGGGGAAAGGAAGCCAAAGATTGGCAGTGGTTACGCTCTGAAATTGTTGAACTCGATGTTGAGTCCAGAAGGCTGTAAAGTTTCTATAAATGAAAGATGAGGTGCTGTTCAAGCTTGTGTTGAGCTTCATTGGAACAGTGTAGGAGACTGAGGAGAGAAGGGTCAGAGTGGAAATGGAGTAGAGAATTAAAATGACATAAGACCGGAAGCTCAGGGTCACACTTGCGGACTTAACAGAGGTGTTCCGCAAAGCGGTCACCCAATCTTCACTTGGTCTCCCCAATGTACGCGCACATCGTGCGCAGTGAATACAGTATACTAAATTGAAAGTACAAGTAAATCGCTATTTCACCTGGAAGGAGTAGTTGGGGCCCTGGATAATGGGAAGGGAAGAGGTAAAAGGGCAGGTGTTGCATCTCCTGCACTTGTACAGAAAGCTGCCGTGGGAAGGAGGAGGGGGGGGTGCTGGGGTCACTGCGGAATGGACCAGGATGTCGCGGAGGGAGCAGTCCCTTCGGAATGCTGAGAGGGGAGGGGAAGATGTGATTGATGGTGAGATCAAGCTGGAGGTGGCAGAAATGGCAGAGGATGATCCGTTGAACGTGGAGGCTGGTGGGGTGAAAGCTGAGAACAAGGGGAACCCTGTCATGGTTCTGAGATGGATGCGAAGGGGTGAGAGCAGAAGTGTGGGAAATAGAACAGACACAGTCAAGGGCCATGTTAACCACGGCGGAGGGGAATCTTCTGTTGAGGAAAAAGGAAGACATATCAGAGGCACGAGTGTGAAAGGTGGCGTCGTCAGAGCAGATGCGACGGAGACGGAGAAACTAGGAGAATGGAATGGAGTCCTTACAGGATGCGGGGTGGGAAGAAGTGTAGTCCAGGTAGCTGTGGGAATCAGTGGGCTTATAGTGGATACTGGTCAAAAGCCTATCCCCAGAGATGGAGACCGAGAAGTCGAAGAAGGGATGGGAAAAGTCAGAGATGGACCATGTGAAGGTGAGGGAAGAGTGGATATTGGAAAGTGAATTAAACTTGCAAGTTCAGGGCAAGAGCAGGAAACGTCATCAATACAGTTTACCCACTGTGGATGTCAAGCTAATCTTGGAATCAGCTTTAATACTTGTTGCTCGTGTTGCAGAGCATAATGATGGTAAATAGTTGTTTCTTCTGCAAACAAACTATGTAGGCTGAGTGCAAAGACTCATTTGTATGACGGTGTCCTCATATGTCTGTCCCAATCCCAGCGTTACTGGCCAATCACACACAGAAAAATATCTGAAATAGTACATAAGCCTGTAAAAGGTCCTGCTCCACAAACATGGAGATTAATCTTAGTACTTACGCAGAAATTCGGAGTGCACACCACCACCAATGAAAGCCGTAAGTGTTCCTGACGTGATAAATTATTGTAAATCTAAATTACTGTCCATTTATTTAGGGCATCAATTTAGTGCTGCATGTTCTATGAGAAATCTTATTACACTGTCAGTAAATTTCAAGCTCGACTTGTTAAACATGCTTTTTGGCTTTAAAAGGAGTAATACCATCTTTAAACTGCAAGAATTAATGATGCCGAGAAAAAAATCCCAGAAATGTCTTCGATGCTGTAAATCTTGTATCAGAAGCAGTGGGAATTTAATACAAAAATCCATTTGCTGTTGGCATTCACTCCGACTTCTTAATTTGTTACAATGCAGTAGGCACGGTAACTGCAGTGCAGTGCAAACTGGGAATACACAAGACAAAGATACTCAATTGGGGACTGTGGAACATAGAATTTATAAGCGAGTTAAACCTGCTAGATTATAATGTATTTGCTCAAGAGAAAAGGATTTTCCACCCGAAAAATTAGCAGCTTAATTATGACAATGGGACCCATGGAATTTTGAAATCAAATATCTTTGTGGAGTTTGCTTCACTCATTAAATTAAGTTATCTTCTACCTCCCATGTGATAGATCACCCGAACAGAATTAGTCACTTGGGATTAATTTTTTCTTTTAAAAGTTAGAATCTTAATGGCCCTGAAAATCCACGACCCTCCTGCTGTACTTTCCCCGTAACTTCGGCAGGAGTTTGTTGGAAGCACAAGAAACTAGTTCTTATCTTAGAATGGAGTTTCTGAATGACTTATTGGGGCAGAGTTTTTGCTTGCTACAAACAAGCAAAGAGGGCAAAGCTGGGAGCAGTGATTCCCCACCGTCGGGTAGACCAGCTTATAGGCTACTTTTTGTGAAAAAGGATGGGAAGAGTTACGTGAAAGCTTAGTTAGCACCAATGAGCAGATTTCCCTTATCCAAGTACAGGACTGGTAAACTTCCTTATCTCTACTTTTGCAAGGCTGTCTCATCGATTTTGTTTGTGATGAGATTAACCGCTAACTAGATACTCAGCTTCTAACACTAACTTCCTGTGCAAACTGTCTTAATGACCTTTGCTTCTGTCCTGTCTCTCCTGAACTGTCTGGTTTTGTTAGAAGAATAGTGCTGACCAGTCTGGCTGTGCTACATAGATTAGTAGTGGTCAGGGCTCTTTGGTGGTGGTGGCGGTGGTGGGTTGGTTGGGGAGCTGACCTGCTCATTTGCCCAAATTAGGCAAGAGTGGTGAAACAAAAAGGGATAGAATATATAAAAGAGGAGGTTTGTTGGAGAAGTTGAACAGCTTGAAGTACCTGGACGAGAGGCATGAACTAGAGGGCTGGATTATTCCAATGAGCTGTTTGCTTTATAGACACTTAGTAAAAGAAAAAGACTAGAATTTATATAGCGCCTTTCATGACCTCAAGACATCCCAAAGCATTTTACTATGCGTCAGCTGTGGCTCAGTGACTACACTCTAAAAGCACTTCATTGGCTGTAAAGCGCTGAGAGACGTCCGGTGGTCGTGAAAGGCGCTATATAAATCTGCCACCAAGCTTATGGTCTACAGGGCTGTCGTGATACCTGCCCTCCTGTATGGCTCAGAGAAGTGGACCATATACAGTAGACACCTTAAATCGCTGGAGAAGTACCACCAATGATGCCTCCGCAAGATCCTGCAAATCCCCTGGGAGGACAGACGCACCAACGTTAGCATCCTCGATCAGTTCAACATCCCCAGCATCGAAGCACTGACCACACTCGACCAGCTCCGTTGGGTGGGCCACATTGTTCGCATGCCTGACACAAGATTCCCAAAGCAAGCGCTCTACTCGGAACTCCTACACGGCAAGTGAGCCCCAGGTGGGGAGAGGAAATGTTTCAAGGACACCCTCAAAGCCTCCTTGATAAAATGCAACATCCCCACCGACACCTGGGAGTCCCTGGCCAAAGACCGCCCTAAGTGGAGGAAGAGCATCCGGGAGGGCGCTGAGCACCTAGAGTCTCGTCGCTGAGAGCATGCAGAAAACAAGCGCAGGAGTGTGCGGCAAACCAGACTCCCCACCCACCCTTTCCTTCAATGACTGTCTGTCCCACCTATGACAGAGACTGTAATTCTCATACTGGACTGTTCAGTCACCCAAGAACTCACTTTAGAGTGGAAGCAAGTCTTCCTCCATTTCGAGGGACTGCCTATGATGATGATAAATCCCAGTCTTTCTTTCTTTACAGCCAATGAAGTACTTTTAAAGTGTAGTCACTGTTGTAATGTAGGAAACGTGGCAGCCAATTTGCACACAGCAAGCTCCCACAAACAGCAATATGATAAAAGACTGGATAATCTGTTTTAATGATGCTGATTGAAGGATAAACATTGGCCAAGACTCTGGGAATAACACCCCTGCTCTTCTTCGAAATAGTGCCATGAAATATTTTACATCCATCTGAGGGCGCAGACGTGGCCTCAGTTTAATGTCTCATCTGAAAGACCACACCTCCAGTAGTGCAGCACTCCCTCAGTACTACACTGGAGTGTCAGCCTAGATCTCTGTGCTCAAGTCTCTGGAGTATGCATTGTCTGCATGCTTATTGTAATTAATATCTGAAACAAAGTCGACCACTGATACCAGAATCCGAATCAGATAATTATTTGAGACACCAAGACGATTATCTTGCACCGTATGCAAGATGAGCATTCAATTATGCAGTTGGAAAAGACTGGAGGTGGTGTTAATTTTTCTAGCAGGCTGTGGCAAAGGGCATATTTAATGGCAAAGGTCACATTCACTGGCTCCTCGTGGACTTGTCACAAAGTCATTTAATTCCACCACCTGCAACCAATGCTCCCACCCACTTGGCTGCCATTAAGGTAGGTTCTCTCTTTCCATGTTAGACACTGTACACCTGGGTTTCCCATCCGTTCCAAATATTTAGTATATGGCAGTGTTCCTGTTCCTGCAGAACTCTCAAATTTGTCAAACACAACTTGCCTTTAATAAATCTATGCTGGCTGTCCTCCATTATTCCTTGCACCCCCAAAGGCTTATTAACTTGATCTCGAATTATGGATTCTGAGAAGTTGCCCATAATTGACCACAGATTAACTGGTTTATAGTTACCTGGTTTATCCGTTACTCTGATCTTGAACGGAGGTAATACATTATCCTGGGGAGCTGGAGGATAGTCAATCTAATTGAGATGTTTAAGATGACGAAAAGATTTGATAGGATAGAGAGAAACTATTTCCTCTGGTAGGAGGGTCCAGAACGAGGGGCATTACCTTTAAAATTAGAGCTAGGCCATTCAAGGGTGGCATCAGGAAGCACTTCTTCACACAAATAGTAGTAAAAATCGGGAACTCTCCCCCAAAAAGCTGGTGAGGCTAGGTCAATTGAAAATTTCAAAATTGATATCGATAGATGTTTATTAGGCAAGGATATTAAGAGTTATGGAACCAAGGCAGATAAATGGAGTTAAGATACAGATCAGCCATGATCTAAATTGAATGGAGGAACAGACTCGAGGGGCTGAATGGCCGACTCCTGTTCCTATGTTCCTAATATGCTTATCGAAGGAAGATTGAAGAATTCTGGTCAGAGCCACTGCTGCTGACTTTCTAACTGCCTTCAATAGCTATTGGGCTCGCCAACGTGGACTTATGGGCTCAATTTTCCCGTATTTGCTCAGTTTTTTTCGGAGTAGGCTGCTTTTTCTGGCCTAACTTAAAAATCCCCAGTTTCCCCAATCAACATAGTTACGTTTTTTTTTTAGGCAAGTTTTTTTTTGCTCAAAAGGGGGATTTACCAGCCGCCTACGCCAGTGCTGGCCATTTAGGCAACTTAGGCTAATAGTTACTCCATTTCTACTTAGGCCAGCGTATGTAGCCACTCGAGAAAACCCTTGGAGAGTTGAAGAAATTGTCGCAGGTAAGTACATCGGAGGCCATTCGATCTGGGATAGGGACAGGAAGTGGAGAGGACCTGGACCGGCATGCACTCAGAACCGGAGAGGCTCGGCGGGGGGTGTGGGTTGGGGGGAGAAAAGGGAGGGAGCGAACTGGCTGGCATCGGGCGGGGACCACACAGCGAGCGGCGGGAAGAATTCAGAGTTATACAATCTATCTCCAATATCAAATCCAAAATAACCTTCCTACCAGTAAATAAAGAGTTCTTCATTTTGTAGATGCAAACAAGTCATTGCTTTAATATGAAAGTTCAGTGTTGATTTGCATTTTGCCTCCATTGCACAATCCTGTCTTTCATTCACTTCTCCAACCAAAAGGGGTACAAGTACGATAATATCCAATATGCTCACGTTTACCATTCAGGCAACAGAAAGCACCTTGCTGGAGCACTGGAATAAATTTTCATTCCTTTCCAGAAACCCCAACACAAAATGTGACCACTACACTAAGACACTGCTCTTGATTCTTTGGAGAAGCAGGAAATTTCAAGAAAATGGTTTGTTTCTTTATAAAGTTATCTTTGTCCAGTACTGCAGCCACTACTACTTTTAATCTGTTACTTTCAACAACAGAAACAGTCATGTGACCAGTCAATTATTATCACCTTTTCTCTAAGTACACACTCCAAAGAAAAGGCTGTGACACTGAAATTCTATCAATGTTTCACTCAAAGGAGCCGCTAGCAGTAATAAATTAATTTCACTGACTGTTAGCTGGGCTTCCAGGTAAAATCTCGTTTCACACATAACCTGGCTGCATCAGGCAGGGGAGACATTCTTGCAGTTTTCAAGAAATAACTCCCATCACTCCATTTCAGCAATTCTTAATCCCATGCCTGGTCTAGCTGGCAAGACTTCATATTGTTGGATGACAGGGAAATTCTGTTTGCAATGTTTCTATTTATATGGAGAAATGCCAGCATATATATTGTATCTAAAATGTTAACAATTCAGCCCAGATTGCTTTGTGCTATAAGTATGTCTAACATCTGCCATTTCGCACTGCTGCAATTTTCAATTCTGTTGCTCCATCCCCAATAACTGGATCGGTCTAAACTGATTTAGGGAACCAAAGAAACAGGGAAAAAGGGAAAAGAAGAAAGAGCACACAGAAAGGGACAGGGAGCACTATAACACAATGCAAGATATGTGATAAACGTACCAAGTATAGTCCAGGAACATAATGGACAGATAGCACAAATGCACATCATTGTTTCCTGATGCATACCTTTTCATGGATATATTCACATTTATATATTTTCCTTTATATGCACAGGAAAAGCAATCAAAAAATACGAGAGAGAAAAAACACACGCAAAAAAACATTATTCACGGTTTGAAGTATTTGCAATGGTAAAGAAATCCCAATAGCTCATATATTTGTCGGGATTTTTGTATACTCAAGAAAACTTATTCTTTGTTAAAAAAAAATCTCATCAAAGTTACAAATTGATACAATTAAAAAGACATGTTTAAGATTGTAATTGTGGTGAGTGTTGGCCAAAATACTCGAGGGGTGGTTAAAAGAATCAAAACATTTTCATGGCAGTGGAAATGGAGTAAGTGAGCCAAAGGTATGCAAGGATGAAAAGCAGTCTGCCCCAAGATCTTTGGGGTGGGAAGTAGGATAAGTGGGAAAGTTATTTAAAAAGTATACCCACTATCCTTTATGAACGGGACTGCCAAATGTCTGCATATTTAATTGATGAATGTAGATATATAGGGCCCAAGTTTCCACATGATTTGCACCTGATTTTTTAGGAGCAACTGGTGGAGAACGGACCATCTTAGAAATCGCAATTCTCCACATTTTATTTTCTGCAGTTCTAGTCAGTTAGAACAGTTTCACTTTGGAACAGAATTTTTTCTTCAAAAGGGGGCGTGTCCGGCCACTGACGCCTGATTTGAAAGTTTCCACAGTGAAAACGTACTCCAAACTAAAGTAGAATGGAGCAAGTGAAGATTTTTGTAGAACTGAAAAAACCTGTTTTACACATTAAAAAATCAGGCGCAGGTTACAGATTAGGCGTCCAGAACGAGGTAGGGGGGGCGGGGGGGAAGGGAAGTCATTAAATTCTATAATAAATCCTCATTTATACTTCTACAAATATTATACAAATAAATCCAACCTGAATAAACATTTATAAGCAAAGAAAAGATTAAATAAACCATCTTCCTACCTGTGTGAAAGTGCTTCAGGCAGGCCTTTCGGGACCGAAGGCTGCCGGCAGTCCCCAGCACCAGATTTACAGGTAGGTGGCGTTGGGTTGGGTCGGGTCGGGTCGGGGGGGTGGGGTGGGGGGGAAGGGAGAGAGAGAGGGGGGGGGGAGAGAGAGGGAGGGAGAGAGGGAGAGGGGGGAGGGGAAAGAGAGAGAGAGAGAGAGAGAGAGAGAGAGAGAGAGAGAGAGAGAGAGAGAGAGAGAGAGAGAGAGGGGGGGAGGTCAGGTCGGATCCAGTCCGGGAGCGGGAGTCGGAAGTGGCGGGGGGTCGGGTCGGGGGGCGGAAGCGCGGGTCGGGTTGGGTCCAGTCGGGGGGGCGGGGAGCGGGAACAGGAGCGCGGGTCGGGTCAGTCGGGGGGGGGGGGGCGCGGGTGTCGGGTCTGGTCCGGAGGCGGGGGGGGGGGGGGGCGGGGGGGGGAGCGGGTGTCGGGTCTGGTCCGGAGGCAGGGGGCGGCGGGGAGCAGGAGCTGGCCGTGGGAGAAGTCTTATTCACGCAGCCCCAGTGAGGCCATTCAGCCAGGGCTAGGGGCTGCGTGCTTCGGGCCCCTCCCACACAGTTCGGTGCCTGGAGCTACTGCACTTGCGTGCCCACTGCAGCGCGCATGTGCAGAGGTCCCGGCACTGTTTTCAGCTCGTGCTGCGCTGCGCCGAGGGCCAGAGGACCTGCAAGTAGGTGGAGAATACCGAGGATTTTCTTAGGCGCACTTTGTGGCGCGAAAAACGGGCGTCCAGGTCGGGACTGCGCCGTTCTAGGCGCGTGTGGAAACTTGGGCCCATAGTCATCTATCTTCTGAATTCAATACAAGTATATTTAGGCTGCTGACTTACAGAAAATACCTGATAATAGACCTGAAATATATTTGTGAATGCACCTAGCCACATGTATAGATTTTTTGTCCTCAAAATCGTTTGAGGCTTAATGTATTAATGTATCAGTCAGACTGGGAAGTACGACTGTACAGAATAGCATTTTTCTCAGTATTACATTTCAAATAGTGTTTACATTTTATTTAAAATCAGAGTGTGTCTGGACATTGGCCTAAGGCCATTTATCAGACCAGTGTTTTCGTTCTCATCAACCTAACTTATAACCACATAAATGTGTGGCATTAGGCTCAATTTTCCTCAATGCTGTTTTTTGGCATATTGCCAGAGTTACGCGTGTGTTTTTGGCCCCAACTATTCCAAAAAAAAAGTAACACGTTTCCCCATTCTATTTTTTGAAATTGGCGCTGTGCAGCCTGCCCTGTCGCCTCGGGGGCTGCAGCCTAATGTCTGTGCTGAAAAAATGATGCTGCCCCTTCTGCGCATGCGTGAAAAACAAAGGACGTTTTTGACGTGATTCCTATGGGCGTGCATGCCCAGTATAGCTCCTGGTCTGCTTTCGGCCATTTTTAAAGAGCCAGTTGTGTGTGAGAACTTCAATTCTCAGCTGAAAAATCATAACTGCAATACAGGATGTAACACGGTGCAAGGACCAAGAATTTCTTGCAGGATGAAGTGGAGACAATGGTTACTGTGATTGAGGGCAGATGACTGGAGCTGGACACCAGCAAAGGGCACATAAAAGTTCCACGAAAAGAAATGAAAAAACACTGGAACCAACTTGCACAAGATTATTGTATAATGGTGACCACCCCTAGGTCGAGAGGCCAATGGAAAAAGAAGTGACAGGACCGTGGTCAAGTGGTTAGTGCAAGTAATATTTACATTTATTCAATAGAATTGCAATTGTAAATGTGACCAGCGGTATATGTCCCAGCCAGCAGAAAGACGCCCTCTCTAAAAAGTTGCATTTTCATCTTTGCAGAGGAAGGTGGCACGAATAATAAAAGGGAAAGAACTCTTAATAGGAGGAGGCCTGGCAAATCTGCACCCACTGACACCCTTGGAACAGAGGGTCGCTGCTTTGATGGGTCCTGCCTGGATAAAAGCAACCACCACTGCACAAGCTGGGTCCACACTCGAGGGAGGGAGTAAGTCCTGCAAATTCCACAGTCTGGCTTTGCTAAATGTTAAATACTGTGCGGGCTAGCCATGCTTCAGTTCATAGGGATGTTTCTGTCAGCTACACTTCCATTGATGCAATGTGCTATCATTCATCGTGGTCCTTCAAATCAGCATGCTGCCTGCGCTGTGTGAGCCTACTCATGCCACCCACCTTGTCCCTAACCATTTGTCTGTTGTTATATTTTGCAGACTTCAGGCCAACCCCGACAATGCAGATGATGATTCAGATGCGGATGTGACTGAAGAGAACATCTTCCAATCCCACCTTCCAGACCAAGAGCATGGGGATGAGGAGGAGGAGGGGGAGGGGATGGATGAAGGGCCCAATGCTGTACTCTGGAGGAGGGGCAGGTACTGCCCATTGAGGTGCCAGCCCCTTCCCTGAGTGGTTTGAGTGTTGGTGGGACCTTCCATGGTTTCACACTGTCCAAGGCTGCAGATCCCAGTGAGGTGCAGCGAGGCACACCCAGGGCCCCACCATCCCAGGCTGGGAGTCCCAGTGGGTTGCAGTGAGCCACACCCAGGGTGAAACATAGAAACATAGAAAATAGATGCAGGAGTAGGCCATTCGGCCCTTCTAGCCTGCACCGCCATTCAATGAGTTCATGGCTGAACATGCAACTTCAGTACCCCATTCCTGCTTTCTCGCCATACCCCTTGATCCCCCTAGTAGTAAGGACTTCATCGAACTCCTTTTTGAATATATTTAGTGAATTGGCCTCAACAACTTTCTGTGGTAGAGAATTCCACAGGTTCATCACTCTCTGGGTGAAGAAGTTCCTCCTCATCTCGGTCCTAAATGGCTTACCCCTTATCCTTAGACTGTGACCCCTGGTTCTGGACTTCCCCAACATTGGGAACATTCTTCCTGCATCTAACCTGTTTAAACCCATCAGAATTTTAAATGTTTCTATGAGGTCCCCTCTCATTCTTCTGAACTCCAGTGAATACAAGCCCAGTTGATCCAGTCTTTCTTGATAGGTCAGTCCTGCCATCCCGGGAATCAGTCTGGTGAACCTTCGCTGCACTCCCTCAATAGCAAGAATGTCCTTCCTCAGGTTAGGAGACCAAAACTGTACACAATACTCCAGATGTGGCCTCACCAATGCCCTGTACAACTGCAGCAAGACCTCCCTGTCCCTGTACTCAAATCCCCTCGCTATGAAGGCCAACATGCCATTTGCTTTCTTAACCGCCTGCTGCACCTGCATGCCAACCTTCAATGACTGATGTACCATGACACCCAGGTCTCTCTGCACCTCCCCTTTTCCTGATCTGTCACCATTCAGATAATAGTCTGTCTCTCTGTTTTTACCACCAAAGTGGATAACCTCACATTTATCCACATTATACTTCATCTGCCATGCATTTGCCCACTCACCTAACCTATCCAAGTCGCTCTGCAGCCTCATAGCATCTTCCTCGCAGCTCACACTGCCACCCAACTTAGTGTCATCCGCAAATTTGGAGATACTACATTTAATCCCCTCATCTAAATCATTAATGTACAGTGTAAACAGCTGGGGTCCCAGCACAGAACCTTGCGGTACCCCACTAGTCACTGCCTGCCATTCTGAAAAGTCCCCATTTACTCCTACTCTTTGCTTCCTGTCTGACAACCAGTTCTCAATCCACGTCAGCACACTACCCCCAATCCCATGTGCTTTAACTTTGCAAATTAATCTCTTGTGTGGGACCTTGTCGAACGCCTTCTGAAAGTTCAAATATACCACATCAACTGGTTCTCCCTTGTCCACTCAACTGGAAACATCCTCAAAAAATTCCAGAAGATTTGTCAAGCATGATTTCCCTTTCACAAATCCATGCTAACTTGGACCTATCATGTCACCTCTTTCCAAATGCACTGCTATGACATCCTTAATAATTGATTCCATCATTTTACCCACTACTGAGGTCAGGCTGACCAGTCTATAATTCCCTGTTATCTCTCTCCCTCCTTTTTTAAAAAGTGGGGTTACATTGGCTACCCTCCACTCCATAGGAACTGATCCAGAGTCAATGGAATGTTGGAAAATGACTGTCAATGCATCCACTATTTCCAAGGCCACCTCCTTAAGTACTCTGGGATGCAGTCCATCAGGCCCTGGGGATTTATCGGCCTTCAATCCCAGCAATTTCCCCAACACAATCTCCTGACTAATAAGAATTTCCCTCAGTTCCTCCTCCTTACTAGACCCTCCGACCCCTTTTATATCTGGAAGGTTGTTTGTGTCCTCCTTAGTGAATACCGAACCAAAGTACTTGTTCAATTGGTCCGCCATTTCTTTGTTCCCCGTTATGACTTCCCCTGATTCTGACTGCAGGGGACCTAAGTTTGTCTTTACTAACCTTTTTCTCTTTACATATCAATAGAAACTTTTGCAATCCGTCTTAATGTTCCCTGCAAGCTTCTTCTCGTACTCCATTTTCCCTGCCCTAATCAAACCCTTTGTCCTCCTCTGCTGAGTTCTAAATTTCTGATAGCCACGGTTGAGCCACCTTCCCTTTTTTATTTTTACGCCAGACAGGAATGTACAATTGTTGCAGTTCATCCATGTCTGCCATTGCCTATCCATAGTCAACCCCTTAAGTATCATTCGCCAATCTATCCTAGCCAATTCACGCCTCATACCTTCATAGTTACCCTTCTTTAAGTTCTGGACCATGGTCTCTGAATTAACTGTTTCATTCTCCATCCCAATGCATAATTCCACCATATTATGGTCACTCTTCCCCCAAGGGGCCTCGCACAACGAGATTGCTAATTAATCTTCTCTCATTACACAACACCCAGTCTAAGATGGCCTCCCCCCTCGTTGGTTCCTCGACATATTGGTCTAAAAAACCATCCCTTGTGCACTCCAGGAAATCCTCCTCCACCGTATTGCATCCAGTTTGGTTAGCCCAATCTATGTGCATATTAAAGTCACCCATTATAACTGCTGCACCTTTATTGCATGCACCCCTAATTTCCTGTTTGATGCCCTCCCCAACATCACTACTACTGTTTGGAGGTCTGTACACAACTCCCACTAACGTTTTTTGCCCTTTGGTGTTCTGCAGCTCTACCCATATAGATTCCACATCATCCAAGCTAATGTCCTTCCTAACTATTGCCTTAATCTCCTCCTTAACCAGCAATGCTACCCCACCTCCTTTTCCTTTTATGCTATCCTTCCTGAATGTTGAATACCCCTGGATGTTGAGTTCCCAGCCCTGATCATCCTGGAGCCATGTCTCCGTAATCCCAATCACATCATATTTGTTAACATCTATTTGCACAGTTAATTCATCCACCTTATTGCGGATATTCCTTGCATTAAGACACAAAGCATTCAGGCTTGTTTTTTTAACACCCTTCGTCCTTTTAGAATTTTGCTGTACAATAGCCCTTTTTGTTCTTTGCCTTGGGTTTCTCTGCCCTCCACTTTTCCTCATCTCCTTTCTGTCTTTTGCTTTTGTCTCCTTTTTGTTTCCCTCTGTCTCCCTGCATTGGTTCCCATCCCCCTGCCATATTAGTTTAACTCCTCCCCAACAGCACTAGCAAACACTCCCCCTAGGACATTGGTTCCGGTCCTGCCCAGATGCAGACCGTCCGGTTTGTACTGGTCCCACCTCCCCCAGAACCGGTTCCAATGCCCCAGGAATTTGAACCCCTCCCTGCTGCAGCACTGCTCAAGCCACGTATTCATCTGCGCTATCCTGCGATTCCTACTCTGAGAAGGGGAAGGAGAACACGACAGCGCTCCTGAGGTGCAGGATCTCACAGATATGGTTCAGATGATGGCAATGAATGAGCAGAGCATTAACCTTACCCGATCACTCCTGGACATCATCTGTGGGGTGGGTGATGAGGTATCGGGACTATCTCAGTCAGCCAAAACAATGTCGGTGCACATGAGGGAGGGAATGTTGCAGGTAGTTGACACACTGTTGCGCAATATGAGGGAGGGCATGACACACAGGTAGCTGAGACACTGTCGCGAACATGCAGGAGGGAATGTTGCAGGTAGTTAATACTGTCAGGGCACATGAGGGAGGGAAAGTCGGAGTTAGCTGCTGCAATAAGGGAACACCTCCAGACCCCGCGCCCATTGACAGAATCAACTGCTACTCCCATTCCAATCCCCAGACCAGCCTCTGAAGAGGCCCAAGCCAAGCCTTCCACAGCACCGGCTGCCCCCCCAACAAGAAGTGCGCATTGCCCGAGACGTTTGAAAGAATAACATAAGAAATAGGAACAGGAGCAAGCCATACGGCCCTTCGAGCCTGTTCCACCATTCAATAAGATCATGGATGATCTGATCATGGACTCAGCCCGCTCCCCATAACCCTTTATTCCCTTATCATTTATGAAACTGTCTATTTCTGTCTTAAATTTATTCGCTGTCCCAGCTTCCACAGCTCTCTGAGGCAGCGAATTCCACAGATTTACAACCCTCAGAAGAAATTCCTCCTCATCTCTGTTTTAAATGGGCGGCCCCTTATTCTAAGATCATGCCCTCTAGTTCCAGTCTCCCCCATCAGTGGAAACATCCTTTCTGCATCCACCTTGTCAAGCCCCCTCATAATCTTATTGAATGGCGGAACAGACTCAAAAGGGCAGTATGGCCTGCTCCTGTTCCTATTTCTTATGTTCTTATTCTTTCAAACGTCTCGGGTAATGTGCACTTCTTGATGGGGGGAGCAGCCGGTGCTGTGGAAGGCCTGGCTTCGGCCTCTTCAGAGGCTGGTCTGGGGATTGGAGTGGGAGTAGCAGTTGATTCTGTCAATGGGCGCAGGGTCTGGGCATGTTCCCTTATTGCAGCAGCTAACTCCGACGTGTAGATAAGATCACCTCTCATTCTTCTGAATTCCAATAAGTAGAGGCCAAACCTACTCAACCTTTCCTCATAAGTCAACTCCCTCATCCCCGGAATCAACCTAGTGAACTTTCTCTGAACTGCCTCCAAAGCAAGAATATCCTTTCGTAAATATGGAAACCAAAACTGCCGCAGTATTCCAAGTGTGGCCTCACCAATACCCTGTACAGCTGTAACTAGACTTCCCTGCTTTTATACTCGATCCCCTTTGCAATATAGGCCAAGATACCATTGGCCTTCCTGATCACTTGCTGTACCTGCATACTATCCTTTTATGTTTCATGCACAAGTACTCCCAGGTCCCACTGTACTGCGGCACTTTCCGATCTTTCGCCATTTAAATAATAACTTGCTCTTTGATTTTTTTTCTGCCAAAGTGCATGACCTCACACTTTCCAACATTATACTCCATCTGCCAAATTTTTGCCCACTCACTTAGCCTGTCTATGTCCTTTTGCAGATTTTTTGTGTCCTCCTCACACATTGCTTTTCCTCCCATCTTTGTATCGTCAGCAAACTTGGCTACGTTACACCCAGTCCCTTCTTCCAAGTCATTAATGTAGATTGTAAATAGTTGGGGTCCCAGCACTGATCCTTGTGGCACCCCACTAGTTACTGGTTGCCAACCAGAGAATGAACCATTTATCCCGACTCTCTGTTCTCTGTTAGTTAGCCAATCCTCTATCCATGCTAATATATTACCCCCAACCCTTGGCTTGGTACCAACCCAAGAAACGCTGCGCCACCACCTGCGGACAGGGGTGGAGTCACCAAGACCAAGCGCAGCGGGTAGTCTTAGAATAAGATGGAGGAAAGATAGGTGCAGCCTTTCTTTGCTGCTGCTGTTATTATTGTTACTGTTGTAACTATTCTCAAAATAAAAGTTTTTTGTAAGTGATCTTAAAGTTTGTAATGATCTTAATTGAAAACTTAACTTTGATAAAAATATTCTTGTATAAAACTTTTAAGTACAAAGAAATGTTGGTTAAACTTTTGAATAAAATATATTTTACGTTATAACAGAATCATTGACATTATTTGTTCCATTAACAACTTTTTGAACTAAAGAAGAATCATTTCCATCATTTGTCCCATTAACACAACACAACATTACGGGCCCAAGTTTCCACAAGAAAAAAAACGGGCGCCCCTCCGAGCTGGGCGCCCGTTTTTCGCGCCTAAAACGGCGCCCAAAAAAATCCTCAGTATTCTCCACCTACTTACAGGTCCTGTGGCCCTCGGCGCAGCCAGCACAAGCTGTGGGGGGGCGGAGCCAGGTCCCGGCGCTGAAAACAGTGCCGGGACCTCTGCACATGCGCGCTACAGCGGGCGCGCAAGTGCAGTAGCTCCAGGCGCCGAACTGTGTGGGAGGGGCCCGAAGCACGCAGCCCCTAGCCCTGGCCCAATGGCCTCACTGGGGCTGCGTGAATGAGGCTCCTCCCACGGCCAGCTCCTGCTCCCCGCCCGACCAGACCCGACACCCGCTCCACCCCCCCCGACCCAACACCCGCTTCCCCCCCCGACCCGACACCTGCTCCCCCCACCCCCCGACCCGAGACCCGCTCCTCTCTCTCTCTCTCCCTCTCCCTCTCCCTCCCTCCCTCCCTCCCTCCCGCTCAGCGGCACGAACGGCTGCAGAATTCTCCCTGGCTGAAGCACTTTCACACAGGTAGGAAGATGGTTTATTTAATCTTTTCTTGGCTTATAAATGTTTATTCAGGTTGGATTTATTTGTATAATATTTGTAGAAGTATAAATAAGGATTTATTGTCGAATTTAATGTGTTCCCTTCCCCCCCTCCCACCTCGTTCTGGATGCCTAATTTGTAACCTGCGCCTGATTTTTTAATGTGTAGAACAGGTTTTTTCAGTTCTACAAAAATCTTCACTGGCTTCATTCTACTTTAGTTTGGAGTACATTTTCACTGTGGAAACTTTCAAATCAGGCGTCAGTGGCCGGACACGCCCCCTTTTGAAGAAAAAATTCTGTTCTAAACTAGAACTGTTCTACCTGACTAGAACTGCAGAAAAAAAAATGTGGAGAATTGCGATTTCTAAAATAGTCCATTCTCCACCAGTTGCTCCTAAAAATCAGGCGCGAATCATGTGGAAACTTGGGCCCTATGGAACAGGTCCAAACAGTAAACATGGTCCATATGGAATAGTTGCCGCTGAGTCTTCAGACAGCAAAGCGTTTATTGACAAGTTGCTGGCGCAAGGCTTGAGCAATTGTTAAAGGGGCATGACGGCCCGCCCTCCTCCGCCGTCATGCTCCAGGTTCAGTTAGTTGCATGGCTTCCTCCTCCTCGTCCTCGGCATCTGCATCTTCCACCTCCTCCTCCTCATCAGCTACTCTCACCTCAGGTGGGTCTTTGATTACCAGCTGCTGCTGCCTCATGATGGCTAGGTTATGCAGCATGCAGCACACAACAGTGAACTGACCGACAATCTCAGGGGAATATTTCAAGTAGCCTCCGGAATGGTCCAGGCATCAGAAACGCTGTTTCAAGATGCCAATGGTTCTCATGTTGTATTCCCGCTCAGCTTCCGTCCGGTTTACGCATAGGGTTCTCATGAGCCAGGTGGCAAGGCCGTACCTTTGCCTCCCAGTAGCCAGCTCTGTCCTTCTGGCTGCTGCTGAAACATGGCAGATATAATGCTCTCGCGTAGGATGAACGCATCATGGATGCTCCCAGGGTATCTTGCATCAACTGACATGATGCTATGCATGTCGTCACACACGAACTGCACAATAATGGAGTGGAAGCCTTTTATGTTCCTGTACATCTCTGAATCCTCCACAGGTGCTCGCAAGGCAATGTGGGTACAATCAATTCAGCCCTGTACCTTTGGGAAATCAGCAATCCTGGAGAAGCCCACGCATTGCTTGGCGGTCATGGGGAACTTTATGTAGTTATTCCTCTGGGCATATAGAGCAACAGTCACCTGCCGAATGCAAATATGTGTTGCATGGTGAGAAATGGCACACACATCCCCAGCTGTAGCCTGGAACGATCCAGATGTATAGAATGAAAATGCAGCTGCAGCCTTCACTTCAACTGAAAAAGCAGTTCTCCTGACGCTAGTAGGTTGCAGGTCAGCTTTTACTAACTCACAGATCTCAGTTTCAATTTCTTTGAGAAAACGCAACCTTCTCACACAGTCTGCATCACTCAGGTGCAGGTATGAATGCCTGTCTCGATATACCCGACGTGGGTAAGGCCTCCTGCAAATCATCCTACGTGCTCTGAGGTTCCTCATGCGATGACGTTGAATCAATGGTCTCCTCCACAGTATCATGATGCAGAAGGCTTGCACAAGGTATAGCATTGTCAGTATTGCCCCCATGATTAAATTCTACCTTTGCAAGAAGTTCAAAACGGCAGGCAGGACAAAGTTCTTTGTTCTCCCCGGGCTTCATGTGATGCATAGTGTACGCTTCTCATGCCTTCCACAGCACCCCACCACCCCCCCAGGCTTCTTTTCAAGCCGAGCCCCAAGCCTCTGTATTTGGGTGAGGGACCGATTCTGCTGGCCGACGCTCCGACCCTCGAGCCTGGTTTGGAGACATTCCGTGGTGGTGTGTCAGTTTTTTAAAAAAATGAAAACTTAAAGAATTCCATTACCTGCGTTGCAAGTTTTAAAAATTTGCTTGATTATGGATATTTGTGTGTTCTTGACTCCATCCAAAACTTTGCATAAAAACAATGGCTCCTTTCTGTGCCGATTTTTTTAATGTGCTGCGCACTGGCTTCTCTTAAGGGCCCAGAAGGTTATTTGGGAGTGGTCACATAAGTGGACCTGTGAGAAATTTAAATTGGCCAAACTTCCATAATTGTGAAAAACTGCCACAGACATCAAGTTACGCCTATGCCCATGACACAAAAAAAAATAACCTAAAAAAATCATTACTAACTGAGTCATGCTGGCGCACAAAGATTGGGAAGCTTGGATTTTTAAAGTTTAGGCCAAAATAACTGGCGCTCGCCAAAAAAACGGCACAAATCACGAGGGAAAATTGAGTTGCTGCATTAAGTTGCCTGCAATGACTATGGGTAAACACACTGAGCAGTTTAACATGGAGCTCTAAGGTTTGATCTCTGTTCTGCACTGAGACAACCATCCTCAACCAGAGTGACAACATGGGCATAGCTGTCGTAGCACCCCAACCCTGAGAAGATTATATATTTTTTTAGATGGGGTGGGGGGCGGGGAGAAAGAGAGAGTTAGAATGAGTTGTGCAGCATTTCAACTAATGAGTTACACTCAGGTATTACGGTAAATATAGAGCACTGGATAAACAAAGGTAGTAAAACAAGGTGGGGGGGGGGGGGGGGAGGGAAAGAGACTATGATTAAGTTTGTGAAAGATCAATTAGGACTTTTGTCACGAAGAACTTCATATAGATGAAAACCTCAAGATTCATTCATGATCCATTTAACTGATATAATGGGGAAACTAATGTTATTTTTCTGGATGGATGAGCTAAGATGGGCTATCTTCTATTCTTGTGATAATTTCCCATTTCCCACATTAGCCATCATGTGGTGCCTCAGTGATTCTGACAGTCTGGTGCAGAATTAGGTGTGTTGGTGCTTATAGCTAGCAAACAGTGGAGACTTCCGCATGATCAGTGTGGGCTCATCAAGGACACAGAAGACAGTATCTAATCCATTGCATCATCCAGTGTCTCATTCTGCTCATTTACAGTCTTAGTGTTTGACACAGAATTATATACCAATTGCAACATGGAAACAGGCCATTCGATTTAAACAGTCTGTGGCAGTGTTAATCCTCTACACAAGCAATAGTCCTAAGCCCATTTCCCCACGCTTTTCCCATATCCCGTTATTCCCTTTTCCTTCAACTACCCATTTAAACTATTTTAAAGTGTTAACATGGACTGTGTTTCAATCACCAGCTCTGGTAGTGCATTCAACAGTCTCAAAATCCTCTGTCATAAATCTCTTACCCCTATGCCTCTTGTTCCAGACCCCACAACCACTGGAAATAGTCTGTTTATCTCCATTTCATAATTTTAAACACTTCTATCAAATCATCTCTTAATCTCCTCTGTTCTGATCAAATAGCCTCAATCTTTAAAATCTTTCTTCATATCTGTATTTCCTCATACCAGGCAACATCAAGTCAGTCAATCAGCACTGCATCGTCGCAAATGTCTCAACAACCTTCCTGTAGTGTGGAGCCCAAAATTGCACAAATTATTCCAACTGTGGTCTTGCAATAGATTCACTATTACATTTTAGTAATTTTATTCTACCCCTCTTTCCATAAACTAATATCTGTATTGCAATAGCTTTTTATGCTTTTATCCGTCTAAAGTGCAGCTTTCAAGGTCTTGAAGCTGAACCCCCAAATCCCTCTGCTCTTTCATATTAGCCAGCCTTTTCTCGCACACAATCTATATTTATTAGTACCCCTCTCTATACCTATATAGTATATCCATAATCTATCAATATATAATCAATCACCCAAGTGTGTGCACTTTATTTTGTAACCCATGTATTTTATCCCTAATTTTTCCATCTCCAATTCTGCCGGCAGCGTGCTTCTTTACTAGTCAAGAAACAGGCTGGAGATCTATTCCCAATGCTGCTTTAAAGTTGCTCTCTGGGATCTTTGCAAGAGTGGTCTGGGATAACCAGTTATTTCTCCTACTGCCACTACAAAATAGCAGAAATACAAGATCTGCCTTCACCGAGACTCCTACTGGAACACTGCAACAAAAAAAGCACACTGAACAAAACGCCTCATTTATCCTTATCCAGCACCTGTCCAGGCTGCTGAATGTGACTGTTTGAGCAGTCACAGAAACAGGTGTAGGCCATTCAGCCCCTTGAGCCTGTTCTGCAATTTTCCTATATTGAAGGTGGGAGTAGGCAAGACCAGGTCCCTTCTACAGATCTCGCACCCCACCCTACCCCTGGATATCCCAATTTGATTTTAAATTTAAGCAGACTGATGAATTTCATGACTGACATACATTATGTGGTAATAATTTTAAAATTCTAAAAACGAGGATCAAACTGAGGTCAAAACACTAAATTGCAATCGTCAGCCACAATGCAAACCACCTGAAGCAGCAGGTTTCTTGGCAATTTTATATATTATGAGTGAATATGGATCGCAGCATCAAGCAACACATACCTAAGAGAGCCATTTGAACAGAATAATAGTTTTTTTTTAATAATGGAAAGCAGCCTTATTTAGATCCTGCCAGAATTGGATAACACACAGGAGAGCAGTTTGTCGATAGTAGCTTCTCGGAGAACATTTTTAATGGATGTAAAGTATTTTGACCAGCATTATACCCAATAGATTGTGTGTACCATGTAATCAGCACTTACTGATAATAGCTTCTATACTTCAAGTTTGCTGCTTCCAGACTGACTTTCAGGACACTATAAAAAGAGGTCCCCTCACCCCTCAGAAATGTTAATAATTAAAGGCACTGAAACTGAAGCCATCTACAGGTACAAAGGCTGGCCTGGTGATTTAAAGAACAGTTCAAGTATTAAACCATTATGTTAATTAATCTTCTTAACTGAATTGCGGGCAGGTCCATACTCCTTCCACTAATAATGGCAACGGCAAATAATCCAAGAGTACTATGAAAGTGAGTTAGCATACTGCCTCTGTACCTTGGTAATGTGCATCCTGATCAAGTCCAGGCTTATGGACTTGTGCTCTTTCTGCCAGCTACAAGTGATCTACACGTGTAAGAATGATTGGGAAAGTCACTAAATGGCCATAGCACAATATCACCACAGTTGAGACAAAAGTGTAGAATTTCCATGGAGGCTCTCCCGATTTCCCGCCACAACTTTCTACAGAAGATCGACAGAAACATCCATTTAAGTCGTTACTCTGGGGTTTCTGCTGAAGTTAGAGAGAGATTGTGAGATCCCTCGTAGGAATTCTGCACTAAATTGTCATTCTCATTTAAGCAGCTTTCAGGGTGGAGGGGTTTGCAAAATGGAAATATCAACAGCTCTTCTGTGCTTAAAGCACCTAGTTACGTTGGGGTAAAGGGTTATGCCTCCCCCAACCTCCTCAGTGGGTGCCAAATGGAAAAAGATTCAATTCCTCAACATATTATATTAATAAGCACAAAATAACCAAAATATCTATAAATGTCTTGCAGCTAAGCATGTCTGCAGTATCACACCAGCATGTGTGGCCTCAAGGTATTACACCTCACTCGGCAAAACAAAACCCGATTGATTTAATTTGTTCACATTTAGTCAGTCAATCAGGTCCATTTTTTTCCCAAAGCTAGCATTCACAAAGAGCAAATAACAAAAAAAAAAGAGATTAAACTTATCCACAAAATTGCTGATTTAATGTTAGAAATGCCTGGAAGAAGTTCCTCCCATGAAAATGTCAAGTTCATCGGGACCTGAAATTTCCAGTTCCGTGGATAAATTTTGTTTGGTAAAAATGATGCATCACAAGAATTTTAGTTTTCACCCTTCTAAGGGCAGGGAAGAGAAGAAGGGATATCTCACCATGCAAGAACAGTCTCGGAGCTGGACAATGGAGGAGAGACATTGGAGGAGGATGGCATGAACAACCATAGCAACAAAGTGGTCAGCGAGGATGAGAACAACAACTTGTATTTATATAGCACTAACGTAGTGAAACGTCCCAAGGTGCTTCACAGGATTATTAAGAGATAAAAATTTAACACCGAGCCGCATAAGTAGAAATTAGCACAGGTGACCAAAAGCTTGGTCAAAGAGGTATGTTTTAAGGAAAGTCTTGAAGGAGAAAACATAGGTAGAGAGGCAGAGAGGTTTAGGCAGGGAGTTCCAGAGATTGAGGCCAAGTCAACAGAAGGCACAGCCACCAATGGTTGAGCGATTATAATCAGGGATGCTCAAGAGGGCAGAGTTAGAGGAGCGCAGACATCTCTGGGGTTATGGGGCTGGAAGAGATTACAGAGATAGGGAGGGGTGAGGCCATGTGAAGGATTTGAAAATAAGGATGACAATTTTGAAATTGAGGCGTTGCTTAACTGGGAGCCAATGTAGGTCAGTGAGCACAGGGGTGATGGGTGAGTGGGACTTGGTGTGAGTTAAGACACGGGCAGTCGAGTTTTGGATCACCTCTAATTTGCATTGGGTAGAATGTGGGAGGCCAGCCAGGAGTGCGTTAGAATAATCAAGTCTAAAGGTAACGGCATGGATGCGGGCTTCAGCAGCAGATGAGCTGAGGCAACGGCGGAGACGGACGATGTTATGGAGGTGGAAATAGGCGGTCTTAGTTATGCTGCGGATATATAAATAAACCATCATGGTCACAGTAACAGAGGATGTCAGGCATGACTTTGACGAGGGCCAATTTGGTGCTGTGAGAGGCAGAAGCTAGATTGGAGGTATTTGAACAGGGAATTACAGGAAATGAGCGTGTAGCTGAGAGACCATGACATATTCTAGCACCTGACAGAGGGAAGGTAAGTTGAAGATTGAACAGTAGTTGTTAAGGACAGATGGGTCATGCTCGTTTTTTTTTTAAGGCAAATACACCACGGGACTGGGAGTAAAATAATAAATTATGTAAATAACAGGGAACAGGGAGTTTTGGGGAGAGAAGAAAATTACCATTTCAAGCATCTCTAAAGTTGTACAGAAACTATGGGCCCAAGTTTCCACATGATTTGCACCTGATTTTTTAGGAGCAACTGGTGGAGAACGGACCATCTTAGAAATCGCAATTCTCCACATTTTTTTTTCTGCAGTTCTAGTCAGTTAGAACAGTTTCACTTTGGAACAGAATTTTTTCTTCAAAAGGGGGCGTGTCCGGCCACTGACGCCTGATTTGAAAGTTTCCACAGTGAAAACGTACTCCAAACTAAAGTAGAATGGAGCAAGTGAAGATTTTTGTAGAACTGAAAAAACCTTGTCTACACATTAAAAAATCAGGCGCAGGTTACAAATTAGGCGTCCAGAACAATGTGGGGGGGGAAGGGAAGTCATTAAATTCTATAATAAATCCTTATTTATACTTATACAAATAAATCCAACCTGAATAAAAATTTATAAGCAAAGAAAAGATTAAATAAACCATCTTCCTACCTGTGTGAAAGTGCTTCACCCAGGGAGAATGTTGCAGGAAGCCTCACAAGTTGAGGCAGCCGTTCGTTCCCGCGGGGGGGGGAGGAGGAAGCCGTTCGTTCCCGCCGGGGGGGGGGGAGGAGGAAGCCGTTCGTTCCCGTTTTGGGGGGGGGGGGGTGAGGGGGGGGGGGGGAAGAGAAGAGCGAAACGGCTGCCTCAACTTTGAGGCTTCCTGCAGCCTTCTCACTGCTGCAAGAAGCCTCAGTGCTGATGGCAATGTGCTTTTATTTAAAAAATGTTCAAAAATTAAACAGCTACAAAGAACTACAAAAATGGCCGAGTGCCAATGTTTCCTTCACACTGCGCGTGTGCAAACGCTCCAACGCGCACGCGCAGCGTTGCCGGCAGGGAAAAAACTAAGTTAAATGGTACCCGCCCCCTCCCACTTACAAAATCGGCGCGAGTGGTAGGTTCCGCCCCGCTGGGCGCCGTGCCAAGCAGACATGGAGCTGCAGGGCGCTCCAGAATCACGCGTTTTGTATTCGGCGCGAAAAACGGGCGCCCAGCTCGGAGGGGCGCCCGTTTTTTATCGTGTGGAAACTTGGGCCCAGTATAACAGATCTGCAAGGCATGTATTATCCTACATTAATTATGTGATATATTGGTCCTGAATTTGCGGCTGGTATGTCAGCACACTTTGAGAATGCCGTCATACCGCCTTTGAAATTGACCACAAGTTCAGATTTGCTAAATCCGAACATGTGATGTGTCAAGTTTTTGCTGTGCATTAGTTTCGCTGCACATTTCGCGTAAAGCAATGTGCTGGTGAAAAGTTAGGCTGATATCCAACCTACTGCACATTAATTATCCTGAAAATGTTTATGTCTGGTGCAAACAGGCACAGGAATGTTGGGGCGGGGGGTGGATGAGAAAATCAAATTAGTTTATGCTACGGTGAGGCACTGGTTCGTGTCTGAATGGACACAAACTTTGAAAGAAACTTTACTTTGTTCAAGTTTGAAAACAGGGCCTTTTTGTGTCACCACCTTTGCTGCCCAAAAGCCTGTTGTAGTTTCAGTCTAATTATATCTCAACTTCTATTTAGAAGGGATTTAATTCACTTTCATGATTTCCTCATGTTACCAGACATTTAAACTCTCGATTTTAGATTATTTAAATTAATCAAACATTAGTTTGTCTAATAGAGGAGAAATGAATTCAATAGGACTACAAGACTGTAATTATAAGTTTGTTTATTATAGTCTTGGTTTGTGTATTAAATACTATTACAATGATTGTAACTTAATTATCTAGCATTTCTGGCTGCTAAAAATGAGTTGTGGGCAAATCAACAATCTCGTCTGTTTCCTGATTGGCTAAGAGTCAGGAAGTGAAAGGAGCATCACTCCACGTGACCCATGGTTCGCATACGCACAACAGTGCGTTCCTGGGATCCGTGGGCCACTACATAGCGCACACGCTGCAGCATTTGAAAGCAACTTTTCAAAGGGGGGTGCACACAAGTTAAGTGTGGATTGCGTTCGAATGTTGACCACAAATTCAGGGCCACTGATACAATAAATAATATAACAGGTGAACTGTTGTCACATTATGACTACAGAGGCACCAGGGTAAACATCAGAAACCACACTTGCAGCCCCCGACAACCTGTATGCAACAATGAGAGAGCTATTATTAAGACTTTCCTGGATGGGTACCGTTGTAACAACATTCAAGGAGTTCAACACCACCTAGGACAAAGCAGCCTGGTTGCAGTTTATAGGGCCCAAGTTTCGAGCCGCGCCTAGAACGGCGCAGTCCCGACCTGGACGCCCGTTTTCGCGCCACAAAGTGCGCCTAAAAAAAACTTCCAGATTCTCCAGCTCCCTGCAGGTAGTTTGCAGCTCGGCGCAGCGCAGCACGAGCTGTAGGGGGCGGAGCCAGGTCCCTGCGCTGAAAACAGTGCCGGGACCTCTGCACATGCGCGCTACAGTGGGCACGCATGTGCAGTAGATCCAGGCGCCCAAAACTGTGTGGGAGGGGCCGAAGCACGCAGCCCCTAGCCCTGGCCGAATGGCCTCACTGGGGCTGCGTGAATAAGGCTCCTCCCACGCCCAGCTCCTGTTTCCTCCCGACCCGACTCCAGACCGGACCACCGACCCGACTCCCGCTTCCCCCCCTCCCCCAGACCAGACCCGACCCCCGCTTCCCCACCCCGACCCCGGACCCAACTCCCGCCCCCCCACCCACCCACCCGCCTCCGGACCGGACCAGACACCAACCCAACTCCCGCTCCCTGCCCCCCCCCCCCACCGGACTGGACTCGACCTGACCTCCCTCTCCCTCCCTCCACCCCACCCCCCCGACCCGAGCTGAACCGACCTCCTTTCCTGCCCCCCGCCCCCCGACCCGCGCCACCTACCTGTAAATCTGGTGCTGGGGACGGGCCTTGCCCGAAGTTTCGGCCCCGACTGGGCCCGGTCCGTTCAGCCTCCCTCCCTTCTCCTTTCCGCCACCCCCCCACCCCATCCCATCTCTTCTTCCCCCTCCTCCCCGCCTTCTCCTCCTCCTCCCCTCACTGTCAGAAACACAGACACTGACAGACAGAGAGATAGAGACACTGACAGAGACACACGGGGGGGGGGAGGGGCATCCAGCACGCTGTTGGAGGGCTCCCGGTGCTGCAGTCGGTAAGTAGAAAATGTTTTATTTATTGATTTAAAAAAATATATATTTCTTATTAATTTTTTTTGATTGATTTATTGGTTGATTTATTGATGTTTTTATCATTTATTATTGATGATGGCTCTTTATTTGTAAAACTGAAGTGTTTAATGTTTGTAAACTTCCCTTTAAACCCCACCCCCCTATTCCCTACGCCTGATTTGTAACCTATACCTGATTTTCTAAAGTGTAGTCAAGGTTTTTTCAAGCGTACAAAAATCTTCACTTACTCCATTCTAAGTTAGTTTGGAGTAAGTTTCCACTGACGAAACTTTGAAAACAGGGTTAAGTGGCCGGACACGCCCACTTTTGGAAAAAAAAATTCTGTTCCAAAGTGAAACTGTTCTAACTGACTAGAACTGGAGCAAACTAAATGGCAAGAATTCCGATTTCTAAGATACTCCGTCCTACATCAGTTGCTCCTAAAAATCAGGAGCAAATCATGGCGAAACTTGGGGCCATAGTATCTACAGGATGCATTGCAGCAAATCAGAGAAAAGTCAGACAAGCTGAAGTTAAACACAGTACAGTTGGACCTCTATGGTCCGGCACCCTCAGGACCCGAACGGTGCCGGAACAGAGAATTTTCTGAACCATGCGAGGTCGAGCATACTCGTGTGATTTTTGTCCATAGTACCTTTTGAGCTTCAGCTGCTCTTTCAGCCTGCACGATTCTTATTTCCTCCCTGCTTCATTTATATTTTGTTATTACATGCCTCAGTTCTTGGAATTTACTTAGTTCATTCTTTCTTGCTAGTGCCATTTCTATTCATTTATTTACTTACAGCCAGGCCTAATCCTATGCACTATTTCTTTTTGGAGCTTCATTATTTTCCATTTATTCCATATTTTGTTTCCAGCAGGGGCCCTTTGTTTCTCATTATTTTCACTCTTCCCAGAACCAAGCCACCAGCAGACCCAGCACAGCACACTTTATGCAATACCATGAGCAGTTCCAAGGGACATCCACTATAGTGCATGACAATACATTATGGGCGATGTAGTACAACACTCCCATCATTAGAAGGCAGCCTATCCTTTGACTCACTATGAACAACACCATGTTGACAGCGCCTGGGCCGTGTGTGTGTGTGTGTGTGTGTGTGTGTGTGTGTGGTAGGAGGGGGGGCGGTGTGTGGTAGGAGGGGGGGGGGGGGGAGGTAGTGTGTGCGCGGTGGGGGGGGGTTGGGGTGGCAGTGTGCGATGTGGGGGGTGCGTTGTGGGTGTGTGGTGGGGGGGCAGGGTGTGTGTGTGGTAGGAGGGGGGGGGAGTGTGTGTGTAGTGGGGGTGGGGGATGGTGTGTGTGTAGTGGGGGGAGGGGTAGTGTGTGCGTGGTGGGGGGGGGTTGGGGTGGCAGTGTGCGATGTGGGGGGTGCGTTGTGTGTGTGTGTGTGTGTGTGTGTGTGTGTGTGTGTGTGTGTGTGTGTGTTTGTTTGTGTAGTGGGGGGGGTGGCAGTGTGCGGTGGGAGGGTTGTGGGGGTGCGTGTTGTGTGCGTGCGCGCGCGTGCGTGCGTGTGCGGGGGGGGGTGGAGCATGTAGGCGGCTCCCTCAGCCAATCGCCGAAGACACTCACTGACAGACAGCTGCTCCAGCCAATTGAAACTTAAAAAAAAAATAAACCCTCCTCTCACTTAGGCCCAACTAATGCCGAACCACAGATGTTTCTAGACCAGAGTGTCCCAGACCAGAGGTGTCCAACCTGTACATATAATCCATCTGGAACAAGCTGCATGGTCTACAAATCTCAAAACACCTTGATGGACCTATGTCGCTCATTCAGAAATAACATTTCTCCAAATATTCCAATTTTTCCCCAAAGGACCACGAACCACAACTGCAAATGTCTCTTGCTTTGTTTTGAGTTCTAGGAACTTTTTTTTCTATTCGTGCAGCATTTGCACATCAGGGATTTATACCATTAAATGCGATGGAAAAATCCTAAGAATATTGGGGCCAAGGTTTCGGCCTGAGTTGCTCCTGTTTTTTTGGAGCAACTGGTTTAGAATGGAGTATCTTAGAAATTTGAATTCTCGGCATTTAGTTTGCTCCAGTTCTAGTCAGTTAGAACACTTTCACTTTGGAACAGAACTTTTTTTTCAAAAGGGGGCGTGTCCAGCCACTTACACCTGTTTTCAAGGTTTAGGCAGTGAAAACTTACTCCAAACTAACTTAGAATGGAGTAAGTGAAGATTTTTGTACGTTCGAAAAAACCTTGTCTACACTTTAGAAAATCAGGCGTAGGTTACAAATTAGGCGTAGGGATGGGGGGGGGGGGGGTTTAAAGGGAAGTTTACAAACATTAAACACTTAAGTTTTACAAATAAAGAGCCATCATCAGTAATAAATGATAAATACATCAATAAATCAACCAATAAATCAATCAAAAAAAATTTATTAAAATTTTTTTTTTTTTTTTTTTTAATTAAATAAAACATTTTCTACTTACCGACTGCAGCACCGGGAGTCCTCCAACAGCGTGCTGGGACGCCCCCCCCAGTGCGTCTGTCAGTGTTTCTATCTCTCTGTCTGTCTGTGTGTGTGTCTCTCACTCAGTCTGTC